>NC_035439.2:109550959-109727727 GCF_002127325.2 Helianthus annuus | reverse complement strand
CCCCCTTTCCTGCTTCCGGCTTCAATCAAGTAAGGGCCTTCCCATTTTTGGTGCAATATTTTTCCGTCAAGCAGGATTGATGGTGTTTTGGAATGCTTTTCTCAACACACATATCCCCGACTTGGAACTTCCTTATCCTGACATTTTTGTTGTAAGCACCAGCCATTCTTTTGTTGGTAGCTTGCCATCCTTATCCTAGCCAATCCCTGATTTCCTCAATAGTATCCAAGTCTTGAGCTAAGATTGCAGCATTCCTTTCAGGATCACGAGTACTTGTTCTAGCAGTTGGAACCACCATTTCTGTTGGGATCACTGCTTCTGCCCCAAATACTAGAGAGAAGGGTGTTTGACCAGTGGCATTCTTGGGAGTTGTTCTATCAGCCCATAGCACATAAGGCAATTCCTCTGCCCATTTCCCCTTCTTGGATCCTAGCTTCTTCTTCAGATTGTCGATGATGATCTTGTTGGATGATTCTGCTTGACCATTGGCTTGTGGATGGACTGGTGTTGATGTTATCATCTTAATTCCCCAACTGTCACAAAAGTTAGTGGTTCTGCTCCCAATGAATTGGGAACCATTATCACATACAATTTCAGAGGGAATGCCAAATCTGGTTATAATGTTTCTCTTAATAAAGGATATAACTTCCTTCTCTCTGACTTGAGCAAAAGCTTCAGCTTCTATCCACTTGGAGAAGTAGTCGGTCATGGCAAGCATAAATACTTTTCCACCAGGTGCTTTAGGGAGCTTGCCAATTATATCCATCCCCCATCTCATGAATGGCCAGGAGGATGGTATTGGATGCAAAAATTCAGCTGGTTGATGAAGGATATTGCTGTGTCTTTGACAAGGATCACACTTCTTAGCATATTCTACAGCATCCTGTTTCATAGTTGGCCAGTAGTATCCTGTTCTAAGGATCCTTGAGAACAATGCCCTGCCCCCAGTGTGGTTTCCACAATCTCCTTCATGGAAGTCTCTCAATACTTCTTGAATTTCAGGATCCTCGATACATCTTAAATATGGTCCTGCAAGAGATCGTTTATATAGCATATTATTTAAGATTGTGAATTGAGATACCTTAATCCTGAAAGCTTTAGGATTTTCTCCCATAGGAATCTCCCCATGTTGCAAGTATCTCATGACTGGTGAGATCCATGATCCTGAATAAGATTGAGCTTCTTCACTAGGGATCACTGCAGTATCCTCTTCTATTTCCATGGCCACCTGATTTTCAATAGCAGGAGCTAGGATATGGATGATGGGGATACTTATATCCTCTGGGATCTTCAAGGATGATCCTAGGTTGGCCAATGCATCAGCTTCTGTGTTTTCCTCCCTTGGTACCTGTGTTAAGCTGAAAGAGACAAAAGAGAGTGCCAATTCTTTAACTATCTCTAAATATTTGGTTAGTTTTTCTCCTTTAACAGCATAGGATCCATTAAAGTGATTGGTGATCAATAATGAGTCTACATATACTTTAAGATATTTCACCCCCATATCCTTAGCAATTTGCAAGCCAGCAACTAAGGCTTCATATTCAGCCTCATTGTTAGTTGCTTGGAACTCACAGGCTATGGAGTGGGGTATTATGTCCCCCTGTGGCGATTTTAGTAGTATCCCGAGCCCTGTGCCCTTGACATTTGAGGATCCATCAGTGTGTAGTATCCAAGGATCCTTGGTCTCATCCAGCTGCTGGACTTCTAATTCTGCTTCCTTTTGTAGATCACTACTGAAATCAGCCACAAAGTCAGCTAGTGCTTGGGATTTGATGGCTGTTCTAGGCTCATATCTTATATCATGTGCACTAAGCTTTACTGCCCACTTAGCCATTCTTCCGGACATCTCTGGTTTCCTGAGGACATTCTTGATTGGAAAATTAGTTCTAACAACAATAGTGTGGGTTTCAAAATAATGTCTTAATTTAGTTGATGCCATAATTAATGCGAGAATAAGTTTCTCAAGGTGTGAGTACCTGGATTCTGCATCAAGTAAACTCTTACTTACATAGTAAATAGGATGTTGTGTACCTTCGTGATCCTTAACAAGGACAGCACTTACAGCGGTTGAGGATACCGCTAGGTATAAGGATAACACATCTCCTTTTCCGGGTTTCACTAATGCTGGTGCTGAGGACATATATTCTTTAAGGGCTTGTAAAGCATTCTCGTGCTTTTCAGTCCATTCAAATTTCTTGTTTTTCCTTAGGATATCATAAAATTCTTTACATCTTTCTGAGGATTTTGATATGAACCTGTTTAAAGCTGCTATCCTGCCTGTTAGCCTTTGCACATCCTTAGCATTGGCAGGGGATTTGATATTCACCAATGCTTTAATTTGTTCTGGGCTTGCTTCAATGCCCCTCTGAGTTACCATATATCCTAGAAATTTACCTGCTTTAACACCAAAGTGACATTTCGAAGGATTAAGCTTCATGTTATAATTATCAAGGATATCAAATGCTTCCTCCAAGTCCCTTAGGTGATCCTCAACCTTCTTTGACTTGACTACCATATCATCTATGTATACTTCCATAGTTTGTCCTATTTGATCTTTGAACATCATATTCACCAGCCTTTGATATGTTGCACCTGCATTTCTTAGTCCAAAAGGCATGGCAATATAACAATATAAACCGGTTGGGGTCATAAAGGCTGTATCCTCTTGGTCAGATGGTTCCATCTGAATTTGTTGGAATCCAGATGATGCATCCATAAAGGTCAACAGTTCATGCCCCGCCGTTGCATCCACCATGGAGTCAATGTGGGGTAGTGGGAAAGGATCCTTGGGACATGCCTTATTCAGATCAGTGAAATCGACACATACCCTCCACTTTCCGTTTTTCTTTTGGACAACAACCACATTGGCTAACCATTTTGGATATTTTACCTCTCTGATCATACCTGCTCGAAGTAGTCTCTCTACTTCTTCTTGGATAATGGCATTCCTTTCTGGTGCAAACTTCCTCCTTTTTTGATGGATTGGTTTGATAGACCTGTTAATGCCAAGTTTATGAGTGATAATATCCTTAGATATACCTGTCATATCTTCATGTTTCCATGCAAAGGTAGATTTTCTTCTTTTGAGGAAGGATATTATGTCTCCTTTCAACTCGCCAAGGATCCCTGATCCGATATAGATTTTTGATTCAGGATCACTAGGATCCAAAAGGATTTCGTCCACATCCTGTTCCCTTGCCTCCAAGACACTCCTTGGAGGATACTGTAATTGCTATTGCTCCCTTGGCTTCGAGGTTGGTTTCATGGATGAGGTATAGCAATCCTTAGCCTCTTGCTGGTCACTGTCGATCTTGATTATTCCCCATGGGCTAGGGAGTTTCACACATTGATGGTAGGTAGATGGGACTGCTTTCATATCATGTATCCAGGGCCTGCCAAGGATAACATTACAACAAGATAAACAGTCAATGACACAAAATTTTTGATAATTATGTAATCCTTCCACGTAGATTGGGAGTTTAATGTCCCCCAGAGTTTTCTTTGTTTCTCCACTGAATCCCACAAGCACGGAGGATCTTGGTGTGATGTCTGATTCTGGGATACCCATTTTCTTTAGAACATCAAGCTGGATAATGTTTACTGAGCTTCCTCCGTCGATAAGGATCCTGCGGACAAAATGGTTAGAAATAAAGAGAGTAATAACTAAACTATCATGATGAGGATCCTGGATGTTAATGCGATCATCCTCATCAAACGTTATCGTCTTTCCTTCCGAGACACTTGATGTTCGAATAGGTCTTTCTCCATTATCCATTTTTGCTTCCTTTGCATGCCTTTTGGCTGCCGAGAAGGATGTACCACAAATATCTGATCCTCCGAAAATAAAGTTGATCACTTGTGCATTTGCCGGAGGGGCTGGAGCCTTTTCAGGGATCCTTTCAGGATCCTGAGTCCTTTGCTTTTTTCTTCCCAACAATTCTTTCAAATGTCCCTTGCTTAGCAGATATCCAATTTCTATTCTTAATGCTATGCATTCTTCAGTTAGATGCCCGAAATCCTCGTGGTATGCACACCACTTTGACTTGTCTTTAGTCCCGGATGGTTTGTCATTCTTTCTGGGCCATCTGGCTTTTTCTCCTAGATTCTGCATTGCAAGGATTAGTTCGTGATTGTCAACAGAAAAACAATATTCAGAAATCGGAGGATAATCCTCATCATCCTCTTCTTGGTCAACAACATGCACGTTCTGGTTGTCATTTCTATGGTAGGATTTGAATTTATTGCTCCTAAAGGAGGATCCTTGCTTCTCCTGTTTTGAGGATCCTACTTGTCTCTCCTGGATCCTCTTGTCATCCTCTAGCCGGATGAACCTGAGTGCCCGAGTTCTTACTTCATCTAAGTTCCTGCACGGTGTCATAACAAGATCATCATAGAACAATGAATCCTTAAGCAGTCCCATTTTGAAGGCCTCAACAGCCGTGGCCATATCCAAGTTGGGAATGTCCAAGGATTCTTTACTGAATTTAGTTATATAATCCCTTATTGACTCATTATGACCTTGAGTTATCCTATATAAATCACTAGTTAATCTTTCAAATTTCCTACTACAAGAGAATTGGTTATTGAATAAATTAACTAAATTAGCAAATGAAGTGATAGAGTAAGGGGGAAGACTTAGCAGCCATTTAAGAGCTGATCCAGTAAGAGTGGATCCAAATCCTTTACATAGGCATGCTTCTTTTAACTTTTCTGGGATTGGATTGATCTCCATCCTCTCCCTGTATTGTGCTATGTGCTCCTCAGGATCCGTTGTACCATCGTACAGCTTCATAGTAGGGATATGGAACCTTTTGGGTACCTCTGCATCACAAATTGGTGGTGCAAAACGAGACACCTTATGGCTTCCATCTGCAATCTCCGGGATAGGCTTGACTACCCCTGGAACACTTGAGATCATATCCTTCAGCTTCTGTAACTCCCTGGCCATAGCATGATTGATACCTGTATCCTGCACGAATCCATGGTTAGTGGTAAGATAATTATTTAAGGTGTTACCTCCCATCGGGTTCAAGTTAGGAACATTGGGTGTGAATCCATATTGCTGGGATTCTGGGATAACGGATGGACCAGTGGAAGCAATGGTCTGCATTGGAATAAAATCTCCTTGATGGACATCTAGGCTTCCTGTTTGCAAACTCTTTAGGGATCCTGGCGTCTGGAAGGATCCTGGTATCTGAGACGATCCTGGAACGAAGGAGGATCCTTGAACCTGGGATGATCCTGGAACAAAGGAGGATCCTTGAACCTAGGACGATCCTGGAACAGAGGAGGATCCTTGAACCTGGGATGATCCCGGGACGAAGGAGGATCCTTGAACCTGGGATGATCCTGGGACAAAGGAGGATCCTAAGCTCATGAAGGATCCCAAATGCTGGGCGTAGGATCCCGCCGGTTGGAAATATGATCCTGATGCATGTGTCATTGTTGCTGGGTTGAAATGCACTCCTCTTGATCCACCCATATATTGTATGTCTGGGACCTCTGTTGGCTGAGAAGTAATCATTGGAGTATCAAAATTCAAAGATTTGGGCATTAGTGGGGAATGATCCCCTGCCGTTTTCTTTTGCCTTTTGAGATCTCCGATTTCTCTGAGGATCCTATGATTAGTTTCATTCTGTTGCTGCATACGATCCCTCATCTGCAAAATCAAAGTAAATATATCACTAGTACTGGGAACAGAAGAAGTTAGAGCAGAAGATGATGGTTTAGAGGAGATAGAAGTTGGTCTCTTCTCAGCATTTTTCTGAGATCCAGCTGGTGGTGGAGGCAAAGGTGGAATGCCAGTAGATGCATTGACTGCCGACATTGCTGTGGATGTATTCTTCAATGATGAAGCCATGTAACTCTTTGAAATGATTTCGAACAGAAAGTTTTCTTATGAATGAAGCACCAATTGCCCCACGGTGGGCGCCAAACTATTTTGGTCAAAAATCACACAAGGATAATGCAACCAAACTCTAAGTAAACGGGGAATGATGCTTGGTTTGTTGGAAAAGTTAAGGATCACTTTGATAAGAAATATGCAAATGACACAAGGATTTATACGAGGAAAAAGCCCTTGATCAACGAATGATCTCCGGCATAAAAAACCTCGGGTGATGGCAACTACCGATCACCAACTTCAATATATCAAAATATGGTTACAACTTCGGATGATAATGAGCTGAGTACAAGGATCACTATCGTAATGTGTGTCTAAGCGTGTGAGAATTGTCTTGTGTGTCTTCCGAATGGGGAAGAGTGTTATATATACAAGTGTGAGTGGCCTATTTTAGGTAAAAAGACTAATAATCAGCTCATTACCCCTTTAGAAATAAAAGTAAATCTAGCCTAAATTATCGCCCTTAAATCATGCCAAGTTTCCATATCCTTCACAACGTTCATCTCTGATTAAGCATATGCCAAAGTTGTAAAGACGCGTCCCTTGATTGTGATGCTAAGAGCGGATCCTGCTAGATATTCCTGCAAAATGACATTAAGTTCAATGAAAGCAACTGTTAGCATGAGGATCCTATAATGGTCCGTGATCCTGATCCTGGAACTCTGCTGAGGATCACTATCTGCCAAAGAAACAAGGATCACTGGTTAGGATCACATGTAAGGATCATGTATTATAAAAATCCTGCCCTAACAGGGTAGAACTACTAACTTTTGTGATAGCTGGGGGATTAAGATGATAACATCAACACCAGTCCACCCACAAGCTAATGGTCAGGCAGAATCATCCAACAAGATCATCATCAACAATTTGAAGAAGAAGCTTGGATCTAAAAAAGGGAAATGGGCAGAAGAACTACCTTATGTGCTTTGGGCTGATAGGACAACCCCCAAGAATGATACAGGCCAGACTCCATTCTCTCTAGTGTTTGGGGCAGAATCAGTGATCCCTACAGAAATGGTGGTTCCAACTGCTAGAACAAGTATCCGTGATCCTGAGGAAAATGATGAGAACTTGGTTCAAGACCTGGATACTATTGAAGAAATCAGGGATTTGGCTAGGATAAGGATGGCCAGTTATCAACAAAGAATGGCTGGTGTTTACCACAAAAATGTTAGAATCAGGAAGTTTCAAATTGGTGATATGGTGTTAAGGAAAGCATTTCAGAATACCACCAATCCTGCTGATGGAAAATTGGCACCAAAATGGGAAGGCCCTTATTTGATTGAAGCTGAGGCAGGAAATGGGGCATATCGATTGCTGACTATGGAAGGTGATTTGCTACCAAGAGCTTGGAACGCTGTCCACTTGAAGAAATATTTCATGTGAGCAGGATCCTTATAGAACAAATGATCCTTACATTGTGGGTATCCTTGAAGGATCCTTAAAGCACAAATGATCCTTACTTTGGTAACATCCTAAACTCAAACTATTTCGTTTCCTTATTTTCTCATATAAGGATAAGGATCATATGTCCTTTATCCACTTCTCACGTGATTCTAAGTTTTGAAAGTTCAGGTATCCTTAGCAAAATGTTGATTATCCACAAAAGCAATCAGTTCCTTGGGTTTGACCCCAGTTATTTGGGCTTGACCCCAGTTCCGCCTGTAGCGCATGATGATCCTGGTATAGTTCATGGCAGTGGGACCAGTACTCGCTTTAGGGGCTGATAATTCCATTGTACTGGCTATACCTAGGATCCTACGTATAATGGTAGACGTACCATAAATCCGTTCCTAAGGTTTCTAACGTTTTCACGTTAGCTAAGGTTTTGGCATTTTCATGCCACTAAGTTTGGATAGTCGCCAGTTAGGGCCATACTCCAGTTTACACACGATCCTTGGGCTTGTCCCCAGTTATCCTTGGGCTTGTCCCCAGTTATCCTTGGGCTTGTCCCCAGTTATCCTTGGGCTCGTCCCCAGTTATCATTGGGCTTGTCCCCAGTTGCTAACTTTTATCTTATATTGGCTTAGTCCCAAGTTATGTCCTATTTCAGGTCTTTGAAGTTAGACAACTAAGGATCCTTGATCCTTACTTCTCCCTAAGGGTTATCTTATAGTTTTCCTGGTTATGGTATTAAGGGTTAGGATCCTAACTTGGATCCTCAGGTATGATCCTTAACTGTTTTAATTTTGTTCATTGTTTATCTGAATAACCCTTGTAACTTGACAACTAAACCTGTGATCCTTAAAAATATACTACTTTTTGGGATTTTTCAACTATAGGATATTTGATCCTGGATCATATCCTAAATATTTTCAATCTAACTTATTCAAGATTTCATATTTAGATAAGTATACGTCAAAATAATTGAAAGTTAAAAAGACAAAAAAGGATAACAACACAAGATAAGCCACAAAAGATTAAGGTTTTATTTATCAACAAAAGGTTAACCCTTAAAAGGTTGTCAAAATTACCTACCCCGAGCATCTACCAGCAATACGTGGCCCGTCCGCTGGGGTAGGTAAAAGGTGTCCATGATAATAAGTTCTAAGTAGTGCAGGAATTGAAAGACGGCATGATAACAATGGCTTCATCCCCCAAACAGAGGATCCCTCCACCGATTGTCATCCTACCTATTGTTCGAAGGATCCTGGATCCTTAACCCTAAAACTATTGTTTAAGTACAAACCAAGAATTGTTCAACAAAACAACCATCAAACTAAAAAAAATTGGGCTCCGGCTATGTCTAGAAGTTTCCATCATCGCCCAATCATGCAGCCTAGACCTTCACTGCATCACCACCTCCAGCTTCTCCACCTTGATCCTTGCCACTGCCTCCAGCCTGAATTGTCAGGATCTCTTCAGCCTCCTCATCATCCTCCAGATCAGCTAGCCTTGCCTTCCAACCTTCAACATCCCAGCTGCTTTTGTCGAAGTTAGGATCCTGGGCTTCCTGGGCCATCTGCAGTTTTGTCTTGTACATGGTGATGGCAGCAGAGACCTTTGCACCTTCCACGATTTCATGCTTCTCGTAGTCGATGTCACTCAGGATTTTGGCTGTCTCGTTCCTAGCAGCTTGGAGGGCTTTTTCAAGATCAGCGATCTTAAGATCCTTGAGCACGGCAACCTGTTGGAGATCAGCGATCTTCTCATCCAGCTTCTCAACGCTCCCCACGTAATCCTCAATCTCAGCAAATTTCTGCAAAGAAGTCAAGGCAGTCAAGGTCAGGTGATCCTCATATGAGCAGGATATATGAGCAGGATATATGGTCAGGATATGTAAGCAGAATCAGTGATCCTTACCTCATTGAAATATTCGAGGAACTGGTGGCGGAGTAGGGGCAGGCCTTGTAGGTCCTCAGCTTCAGAACTCTTTCTCTTTTTGCTACCCCTTCCTTTGATGGGTGCCTTGGGGATGGAGACGCTCGGGCTTGCAATGGCCTTCTTCTTGGATTTGACGATGTCAAGATCAGCCATACCGAACTTGGAGGCAGCTTTTGAGGATTTTCCAGCACCTATACGTTCAAAACAAGATAAGTATCCTTACCCTATTTATATTTAACTATCTATTTAAATCCTAAATTATACCAAGAACAGGATACTTACTTGACATTGTGACTGAGCCTGAGGATATCTCTTGGGAGTCCTGGGTGTTGGTGTTGAATGTTCTTGTTGCAGGATCAAGCCTCCTAAAAGCAGCAAGTCTCTCTTTGGCGGCAGGGGACAGTCTGAGGTGTGAGACAGTGATAGCTGCACATCATAAACAAAAAAGGGTGTTAGTGATCCTTATGTGAAAAGAAAATCGTCTGGTGATCCTTATCAGGATCCTCTATCCTACCATGGGTGCACCACTCCCTGGGCAGATCCTTTCCGTTTGGAATAGTGTCTCTTCTGACAAAGAAGAAGCGTCGCTTCCAGTTAGTGTCGTTCTTGGTGGCTTTGAAGATCGGGTGCTCTTCACCAGCTTTTCGTTTAAACAAGTAACGGTGGGATCCGAAAGTAGTGAGGTCATACATCTCACCAAGCTCTGACATTCCAAGATCGATCCCTTCTTGCTCGATGATCCTTTCAAGGGTATATAGAACCCTCCAGATCATCGGCATGGCCTGGATATAGCAGATGCCGGTGAGGGAGAAAAAGGATTGGGTGAATTGAGGGAAAGGATACGAGTATCCTATCATGAAAGGAGTGACCGGGAAGGCAACCCAAGTCTCAGAGATGTAATCGCTCAGGGCAGTAGGACTGAAAGGTTTAAAGAAGGTGTTCGCCGGAAAATAGTGCCGGATTTTGTCAATTTGGGGGTCAGTGAAGCAACACCTCTCTTGTGGGGAATCCTTGATGATCCCTTGACCCTTCAAGAGGAAGTTGAAAGATTGTTGAAGTCCAGGATGATCAGAGAAGTCAAGTTAACAAGATGGCTAGCAAACGTAGTTGTGGTACAGAAGAAAAACGGGAAATGGAGAGTCTATGTAGACTACACGGACTTGAACAAGGCTTGTCCTAAAGACCCATTTCCTCTCCCTCATATCGATGCAATGGTGGATGCTACTGCTGGACATGAAATGTTAACGTTCATGGACGCATCCTCAGGATTTCAGCAGATTCAAATGGAGCCTTCGGATCAGGAGGATACTGCTTTCATGACACCAACAAGTATATATTGCTATACTGCTATGCCTTTCGGTTTGAAAAATGCAGGTGCAACATACCAGAGATTAGTAAACATGATGTTCAAAGATAAGCTGGGGGACACCATGGAGGTATATATCGATGATATGGTGGTGAAATCTAAAAAGGCTGAGGATCACCTCCAGGATATCAAGGGAGCGTTTGATATCCTGGATCAGTATAACATGAAGCTGAATCCTGCTAAGTGCCATTTCGGAGTGGGGGCAGGAAAGTTTCTAGGATATATGGTGACAAAAAGGGGGATAGAGGCAAGCCCGGAGCAGATTAAAGCTATCCTGGATATAAAGTCACCCTCGAATATGAAGGACGTACAACGGTTAACAGGCCGAGTAGCAGCTTTGAATAGATTTATTTCTAGATCCTCGTAAAAATGCAAGGAATTCTATGATATCCTCAAGAAGAATAAGAAATTTGAATGGGGAGCAAAGCATGAAGCAGCCTTGCAGGATTTGAAGCGATATCTCTCAACTACACCTCTATTGATTGTTAGGGGAAGATTTTCTAATAGCCCATGATCCTCACTTGTTATCCTATTAGTGATCCTTACTTCTGTGACAGATAGTGATCCTCAGAAGTGCTTCAGGATAAGGATGATGGATCACCCTAAGGATCCTTATACTAACGATTGTTCTCTTTGAATTTCGTATTGTTTTGCAGGAGTAACAAGTTGGACCTGGTCTTGGCAACGTTACTAAGGAATATTCCACGGCTATTTCGCACACGTTTGACTGAAAATGGACGTTGTGGAGAACGTGGGAGCATGGCACGAATTTCGGATAGTTTGTTAGCGTAGTTAACTTCTATTTTTAAAGGGGTAACGAGCTAGTAGTTAGAACACTTGGCTAATTTCAGCTACACACACTCGTACAATTGCACTCTCAAGCATACAGCAGAACACTTAACAGTTTTCACACATTCTTGCACAATACACCATAGTGATCCTTGTACCTAGCTCGTTACTATCCGAAGTTGTAAACATTTGTGGTTAATTTGAACTTGGTGATCGGTAGTTTCCATGACCCGAGGTTTTTTATGTCGGAGATCATTCATTGATCAAGGGCTTTTTCCTCGTATAAATCTTTGTGTCAATTGTGCAAATTACATCTAAGTGATCCTTATCATTGTTTCTCATTTCAAGCATCATACCCCGTAACTAAGAGTTTGGTTGCATTATCCTCATCAGATTTTTGACCAAAACATTGATGAAGCCTGAAAATGGTGAACCACTATCCCTATTGTTTTGGTCAAAAATCACACAAGGATAATACAACCAAACTCTATGTTAACGGGGAATGATGCTTGTAGTGATGGATAAAGTAAAGGATCACTTAAATGTAAATTGCACAAGTGGCACAAGGATTTATACGAGGAAAAAGCCCTTGATCAATGAATGATCTCCGGCATAAAAAACCTCGGGTGATGGAAACTACCGATCACCAAACTTCAATATAATAAACAATGTTTACAACTTTGGATGGTAACGAGCTAGGTACAAGGATCACTATGGTGTAGTATGCTAGAGCGTGTAAGAAATGTGTTGTGTCCTCCGAATGCTTGAGAGTGCCCTTTATATAAGTGTGTGTGGCTGAATTTAGGTAAGTCACCTAACTACTAGCTCGTTACCCCTTTAGAAACAGAAGTAAATTTAGCCTAACTAAATGCCCGTAATTTGTGCTAAGTTTCCATATTCTCCACAACGTCTATTTCTGGTTATGTATGTGCGAAATTAGCGTGAAAGATTCCTTAATAACGTTGCCAAGACCAGGTCCAACTCATAATTCCTGCAAAACAAAATTAAATATAAAGAGAACAATCGTTAGTATGAGGATCCTTAGGATGATCCATGATCCTGATCCTGAAGCTCTTCTGAGGATCACTATCTGCCAAAGAAACAAGGATCACTCGTTAGGATATCATGTAAGGATCACAGGTCATTAAAATCCTGCCCTAACAATTGCCCCCAAAATATAAGGAGTAATTATGTAATATTAACGAGTTATATTTTGCTGATCTTATCTGTAACTAACTCAACGGATATATAGCCGTTGTGAACGAACTATCCGTTGCAATCCTGACGTCACGGAGGTGACAGCCCTGCACAAATCATGATTATAAATAGAGATAGGGATAGGATCATTTGCATTTAAAATCAAGAACTTCTCCCTTTATAACCGCAACCAGAGGATTGAACAGGTATTCCCTTCATCTTCTTTCTCGATTGCTCTGTTTTTCTTCTTGTGTTCAAAATGTTGCTCCAGAATTCTCCTGCCAAGGATCAGCAGAAAGAAAGCCCCTTTAAGAGCCAAGGGATCATCACAAACTCTGCTAAAGAACGCTGTATCTTTGCTGATCCTCAGATTGACAGGATTCGGTGCTGTTTTCCTGCAAATATGGTGTTCAAAGCTTATGATCCTTCTGCCCTAAGTGACCACACCTCCGATTCATGGGTTGCCTTTCCTGTGATCCCGTTTTCCATAGGTTATACGTATCCCTTTCCAGCCTTCACCCAAGCCTTCTTCTCCTTGACCGGCATATCTTACATCCAGGCCATGCCGATGATCTGGAGGGTTTTGTTTACCCTTGAGAGGATCATCGAGCAAGAGGGGATTGACTTAGGTATGGCCGAGTTGGGTGAGCTATACGATCTGACCACCTTTGGTTCCCATCGTTATCTGTTCAAACGTAGACCCGGGGAGGAGCATCCGATCTTCAAGGCTACCAAGAATGATACTAATTGGAAGCGGCGGTTCTTCTTTGTAAGGAGAGATACCATCCCTAATGGGGAGGATTTGCCCAAGAAGTGGGTTACCCATGGTAGGATAGAGGATCCTGGGAAGGATCACCGTAGAACTTGTCCTTTAGTATAAGGATCACTGATGTTCTGTTGTTTTCTTGTTATGCAGCTATCTCCGTTTCACATCTGAAGTTGACTCCTGCTGCAAAAGAGAGACTCCTGGCCTTTAAGAAGCTTGATCCTGAAGTCAGAACTTTCAAGATTACCACCCAGGATTCTCAGGAAGTATCCTCTGCTTCTGTCACAATGTCAAGTAAGTATCCTTATTTAAGGAGTATTTATATAATGAGAGTCAAATAAAATTAAGATACTTATCTTGTTTTGGTTGTGCAGGCGCTGGAAAATCCACCAAATCTTCCTCAAAGTTCGGCATCACTGATCTTACTAACGTCAAATCCTCTAAGAAGAAGACCCCTGCTGCAAGCCCAACTGCTTCGGCCCCTAAAGCACCTATCAGGGGAAAAGGAGGCAAGAAGAGAAAGGCCTCTGAAGCTGAGGATTTGCAAGGTCTGCCCCTGCTCCGCCAACAGTGTCTGGATTACATCAACGAGGTAAGGATCACTGTTCTGCTTGTGTATCCTGCTAGTCTAAGGATCACTTGGTTTCTGACATCACTCCTTGTCTTCCTTGTAGAAATTTGCTGAGGTAGAGACATATGTTGGCCATGTTGAGGATCAGGATCGCCAGATTGCTGACCTTCAACAGGTTGGGGTGTTGAAGGATCTCAAGATAGCCGATCTTCAGAAGGAGCTCCAGGCCACCAAGAATGATGCTGCCAAGATGCTGATCAACTTTGACTATGAGAAGCACGAGATCACCCAGGATGCCAAGGTCTCTGCCGCCATAGCTATGTACAAGATCCAGCTGCAAATGGCCATGGAAGCCCAGGATCCTGCTTTTGATAAGAGCACCTGGGATGTTGAAGGCTAGAAGGCTAGGCTGGCTGAGCTGGAGGATGATGAGGAGGATGAGGAGATCCCGATGCTTGAGGGTGGAGGTACTGGCAAGGACCAAGGTGGTGAGGCAAGCGGAGCTGGTGGTGATGGTGCAGCGAAGGATTGAGCTGCAGGATTGGGCGATGATGGAAATTTCGAGACTTAGCCGGAGCCCAATTTTTTTGTTTGGTGGTTGTTTGTTTGAATAGTTTGATGGTTTGTACTTTGAACAATAGTTTTTAGGGTAAGGATCCACGATCCTTTGAACAATAGGTAGGATAATAGGTGGTGGAGGGATCCTCTGTTTGGGGGATGAAGGCACTTTTTATCCTGCCGACCTTTATTTCCTGCACTGCTATGACCGCACAAACAATGGACACCCTTTGCCAACCCATGTGGACGGGCCACGTTTTGCTGGTAGAAACGTGGGTTGGCAAACTTGACAACTCTAAAGGGTTAAATATTTTGTGAATGAATAAAACTTTTAACTTTTGACTTATCCAGTGATGTTATCCTTGTATATCTTTTAAACTTTCAATTGTTTTTACTTGTCTGAGTAAGAAAAGTTAATCAAATTATGTTTAAGAAATTTAGGATATGATTCAGGATCAAGTATCCTATAGTCGAAAACTTCCGAAAAGTAGTTCATTTTAAGGATCATAGGTTCAGTTGTCAAGGTATAAGGGTTATTCAAATGAATAATGAATGAAATTAAAAATAGTTAAGGATCATACCTGAGGATCCAAGTTAGGATTCTTACCGTTAATACTGTAACCAGGGTAAACATAAGAAAAACCTTAGTAGATAACAAGGATTGAGGATCCTTAGTTGTTTAACTTCGAAAACCTGAAAATAGAATATAACTTGGAACTGAGCCAATATAAAAGACAAGTTAGTAACTGGGGACAAGCCCAACAATTCAAAGGATAACTGGGGACAAGCCCAAATGATAACTGTGGACAAGCCCAAAGGATAACTGGGGACAAGCCCAAAGGATAACTGGGGACAAGCCCAAGGATCATAGGTGAACTGGAGTATGGCCCTTACTGGCGACTATCCAAACTTAGTGACATGATAATGCCAAAACCTTAGCTAACGTGAAAACGTTAGAAACCTTAGGAACGGATGTATGGTACGTCTACCATTATACGTAGAATCCTAGGTATAGCCAGTACGATGGAATTATCAGCCCCTAAAGCGAGTACTCGTCCCAAAGACTTGAACTATACCAGGATCATCGTGCGCTACAGGCGAAACTGGGGACAAGCCCAAGGATAACTGGGGACAAGCCCAAACAACTGGGGTTGAACCCAAGGATCTGAATTGCTTCTGAAGATTATCAACAATACGCTAAGGATACCTGGACTATCAGAACTCAAAATCTTGTGAGATAGTTCAAGATTAGGACATTACCAGGGTAAGGATCATTGACACCTCAGGGATCCTTCAAGGATACTTCTAATGTAAAGATCATACGTGCCAGGAGGATCCTGCTCACATGAAATATTTCTTCAAGTGGACAGCATTCCAGGCTCTTGGTAACAAATTACCTTCCATGGTTAGCAATCTATATGCTCCCTTTCCTGCTTCGGCTTCAATCAAATAAGGGCCTTCCCATTTTGGTGCCAATTTCCCATCAGCAGGATTGGTGGTATTCTGGAATGCTTTTCTCAATACCATATCCCCAACTTGGAATTTCCTTATCCTGACATTTTTGTTGTAAGCACCAGCCATTCTTTGTTGGTAGCTAGCCATCCTTATCCTAGCCAGATCCCTGATTTCCTCAATAGTATCCAAGTCTTGAGCCAGGTTTGCGTCATTTTCCTCAGGATCACGGGTACTTGTTCTAGCAGTTGGAACCACCATTTCTGTTGGGATCACTGATTCTGCCCCAAATACCAAAGAGAATGGTGTTTGACCAGTAGCATTCTTGGGGGTAGTCCTACCAGCCCAAAGCACATAAGGTAATTCTTCTGCCCATTTCCCCTTCTTGGATCTGTTTTGGTCAAAAATCACACAAGGATAATGTAACCAAACTCTTATGAAAACGGGGAATGATGCTTGGTTTGTTGAACAAAGTGAAGGATCACTTAAATGTAAAATGCACAATTGACACAAGGATTTATACGAGGAAAAAGCCCTTGATCAATGAATGATCTCCGGCATAAAAAACCTCGGGTGATGGAAACTACCGATCACCAAACTTCAATATAACAAATAAAGGTTACAACTTCGGATGGTAACGAGCTAAGTACAAGGATCACTATAGTATCGTGTGTCAAAGCGTGTGGGAAGTGTGTTGTGTCTTCCGAATGTGGAAGAGTGCTACTTATACAAGTGTAAATGCTCGTATTTTAGGTAAATAACCTAACTATTAGCTCGTTACCCCTTTAGGAATAGAAGTAAATCTAGCCTAAATTATCGCCCTTAAATTATGCTGAGTTTCCATATCGTCCACAACGTCCATCTTTGATTATGCACATGCCAAAGTAGTGTGACAGGTTCCTTGTTTACGTTGTGAAGAGCGGATCCTACTCGAAATTCCTGCAAGACAACATTAAATCCAAAGAGAACAACCGTTAGTATGAGGGTCCCTAGGATACTCCGTGATCCTGATCCTGGAACTCTTCTGAGGATCACTATCTGCCAAAGAAACAAGGATCACTGGTTAGGATCACATGTAAGGATCATAAGTCATAAAAATCCAGTCCTAACAATTGCCCCCAAAATATAAGGAGTAATATTGTAAATAAACGAGTTGTATTTTGTTTGATCTTATCCGCAACAAGTTAACGGATAACTAGCCGTTGGAGACGGGCTAGCCGTTGCAAACCTTACGTCACAGAAGTGACAGCCCTGCAAATCATCATTATAAATAGGAGTTAGAGATAGGATCAATTTGCATTTAAATTCAAGAGAGACTCCCTTTATATTCTCGTCCGAAGATTAATCAGGTATCTCTTTTCCTCTTTCTTTCTTCTCTTGCTCTGTTTTCCTATCTCTTCTCGTTATTCTGCAAAGATGTTGCTACGGAACTCCCCGCATAAGGATCCTGAGAAGAACAGTCCCTTGAAGGGTCAAGGGATCATCAAAGATTCTCCCGCCGAGAGGTGCTGCTTTACCGATCCTCAGGTTGACAAGATCCGTCATTGTTTCCCGGCGAACACCATCTTCAAGTCTTTTACTTCTACCGCTTTGAGTGATTTTATCTCTGATTCTTGGGTAGCCTTTCCTGTTACTCCGTTCTTGATAGGATATTCATATCCTTTCCCACAGTTCACTCAATCCTTCTTCTCTCTCACCGGCATCTGCTATATCCAGGCTATGCCCATGATCTGGAGGGTGTTGTATACCCTCGAGAGGATCATTGAACAAGAGGGGATTGACCTCGGTATGGCAGAGCTGGCTGAGATGTATGATCTTACGACTTTCGGACCCCATCGTTATCTATTTAAGCGAAAAGCTGGAGAGGATCATCCTGTCTTCAAGGTCACCAAGAACGACACAAACTGGAAGCGTCGGTTCTTTTTTGTTAGGAGAGATACCATCCCTGATGGGAAGGATCTGCCCAAAGAGTGGGCTACTCATGGTAGGATAGAGGATCCTGGAAGGATCACCATAAGATTTGTTCCTTAGGGTGAGGATCACTAATATTTTCCTTGTTTATTGTGCAGCTATCTCCATCTCTCGTCTGAAGTTGACACCTGCTGCAAAAGAGAGACTTTTGGCCTTCAAGAAGCTTGATCCAGAGACAAGAACTTTCCAGGTTGCTACCCAAGATTCCCAAGAAGTATCCTCTGCCTCTGTCACAATGTCAAGTAAGTATCCTCATTTAGGAAGTAATTCTATGTAGAATTTTTAAGTTTAATTAGAATACTTATCTTATTTTGGTTGTGTAGGTGCTGGAAAATCTTCTAAGTCTGCCTCAAAGTTTGGCATTGATGATCTTGCTAATGTCAAATCTGCAAGGAAGAAGACTCCTGCTGCCAGCCCAACTGCTTCAGCCCCTAAAGTACCTATTAGGGGTAAAGGAAAGAAGAGAAAGGCCTCTGAGGATCTACAAGGCCTGCCCCTGCTCCGCCAACAGTTTCTAGACTACTTCAACGAGGTAAGGATCACTGCCCCTGTTTGTTATCCTGACAGTTTTGAGGATCACTTGTTTCTGACGTTATGCCTTGCTTTCCTTGCAAAAATTTGCTGAAATAGAGACTTATGTTGGACACGTCGAGGAACAAGATCGCCAAATTGCTGACCTCCAGCAAATGGGTGTGCTGAAGGATCTCAAGATTGCTGATCTTGAGAAGGAGCTCCGGGCCACCAAGGATAAAGCTGCCAGGATGCTGATCAATTTTGATTATGAGAAGCATGACATTACCCAGGATGCCAAGGTCTCTGCTGCGATAACCATGTATAAGATCCAGCTGCAGATGGCTGCGGAGGCTCAGGATCCTTCCTTCGACAAGAGCACATGGGACGTGGAGGGCTGGAAGGCGAGGTTGGCAGAGTTGGAGGATGATGAGGAGGCTGAGGAGATCCCAATGCTTGAAGGTGGTGATGCTGGCAAGGATCAGGGAGAAGCAAGTGGAGCTGGTGGTGATGGTGCAGCGAAGGTTTGAGCTGCAGAATTGGGCGATGAAGGAAACTTCTAGACATAGCCGGAGCCCAATTTTTTTGTGTTTGTTGATGTTTTTAAACAATTATGGTCTGTAACTTTGAACAATAGTTTTAGGATTAAGGATCCAGGATCCTTCAGACAATAGGTAGGATTGCAAATGGTGGAGGGATCCTCTGTTTGGGGGATGAAGCCATTGTGATCCTACCGCCTTTATATCCCTGCATTACTTTTGAACCTATTATCATGGACACCCTTTACCTACCCCAGCGGACGGGCCACGTATTGCTGGTAGATGCTTGGGGTAGGTAATTTTGACAACCTTTGAAGGGTTAATCCCTTTGTTAATAAATAAAATCTTAAACTTTTGTCGCTTATCTTGTGTTATTATCCTTTTATTTCCAATTGTTTTGATACATGTTTGTTTGAGTGAGAAAAGTTGAGCAAATTATGTTTAAGAAATTTAGGATATGATCCTGGATCAAATATCCTATAATCGAAAATTTTCAAGGTAGTTTATTTCAAGGATCATAGTTGTCAAGGTCTAAGGGTTATTCAAATGAATAATGAATGAAATTAAAAATAGTTAAGGATCATACCTGAGGATCCAAGTTAGGATCCTAACCTTTAATCAGGATAACCATAAGTAAAACTTTAATGGATAATAAGGATTAAGGATCCTTAATTATTTAACTTCGAAAACCTGAAAAATTGGAATATAACTTGGGACTAAGTCAATATAAAAGATAAGTTAGTAACTGGGGACAAGCCCAAAGATAACTGGGGACAAGCCCAAGGATAACTGGGGACAAGCCCAAGGATCGTAAGTAAACTGGAGTATGGCCCTTACTGGCGACTATCCATACTTAGTGACATGAAAATGCCAAAACCTTAGCTAACGTGAAAACGTTAGAAACCTTAGGAACGGATGTATGGTACGTCTACCATTATACGTAGGATCCTAGGCATAGCCAGTACGATGAGGTTATCAGCCCCTGGAGTGGGTACTGGTCCCAAAGACATGAACTATACCAGGATCATCGTGCGCTACAGGCGGAAACTGGGGACAAGCCCAAGGATAACTGGGGTTGAACCCAAGGATCTGAGATGCTTTTGAAGACTATCAATAATATGCTGAGGATACCTGGACTATCAGAACTCAAATTCTCGTGAGAAGAGGATGAAGGATACATGATCCTTATCCTTAGGTAAAAATAAAAAAATGGAATAGTTTAGGATTAGGATATTACCAGAGTAAGGATCATTGACATCACCGGGATCCTTTGAGGATGCTCTCAATGTAAGGATCATATGTGCCAGGAGGATCCTGTTCACATGAAATATTTCTTTAAGTGAACAGCATTCCAGGCTCTTGGTAACAAGTTTCCTTCCATGGTTAGCAATCTATATGCCCCCTTTCCTGCTTCAGCTTCAATCAAGTAAGGGCCTTCCCACTTTGGTGCTAATTTCCCATCAGCAGGATTGATGGTATTCTGGAATGCTTTCCTTAAGACCATATCCCCAACTTGAAATTTCCTTATCCTGACATTTTTGTTGTAAGTACCAGCCATTCTTTGTTGGTAGCTTGCCATCCTTATCCTAGCCAAATCCCTGATTTCCTCAATAGTATCCAAGTCCTGAGCTAAGTTTGCAGCATTCTCTTCAGGATCACGAGTACTTGTTCTAGCAGTTGGAACCACCATTTCTGTTGGGATCACTGCTTCTGCCCCAAATACCAAAGAGAAGGGTGTTTGACCAGTAGCATTCTTGGGGGTTGTCCTATCAGCCCAGAGCACATAAGGCAATTCCTCTGCCCATTTCCCCTTCTTGGATCCAAGTTTCTTCTTCAGATTGTTGATGATGATCTTGTTAGATGATTCTGCCTGACCATTAGCTTGTGGATGGACTGGTGTTGATGTTATCATCTTAATTCCCCAACTGTCACAAAAGTTAGTAGTCCTGATCCCAATAAATTGGGAACCATTATCACATACAATTTCAGAAGGAATGCCAAATCTAGTTATAATGTTTCTCTTAATAAAGGATATAACTTCTTTCTCTCTGACTTGGGCAAAAGCTTCAGCCTCTATCCATTTGGAGAAGTAGTCAGTCATAGCAAGCATGAATACATTTCCACCAGGTGCCTTAGGGAGCTTGCCAACTATATCCATCCCCCATCTCATGAATGGCCAAGAGGATGGTATAGGATGTAGAAATTCAGCAGGCTGATGAAGGATATTGCTGTGTCTTTGACAAGGATCACACTTCTTAGCATACTCCACAGCATCCCTTTTCATAGTTGGCCAGTAGTATCCTGTCCTTAAGATCCTTGAGAACAATGCCCTGCCCCCAGTGTGGTTTCCACAATCTCCTTCATGGAAGTCTTTTAACACTTCTTGAACTTCAGGATCCTCGATACATCTTAAATATGGTCCTGCAAGAGATCTCTTATATAGCACATTATTTAGGATTGTGAATTGAGATACCTTAATCCTGAAAGCCCTAGGATTTTCTCCCATAGGAATCTCCCCATGTTGTAAGTATCTCATGATTGATGAGATCCATGATCCTGAATAAGATTGAGTTTCCTCACTAGGGATCTTTGCAGTATCCTCTTCTATTTCCATGGCCACCTGATTTTCAATAGCAGGAGCCAGGATATGGATGATGGGGATACTTATATCCTCTGGGATCTTCAAAGATGATCCTAGATTGGCCAATGCATCAGCTTCTGTATTTTCCTCCCTTGGTACCTGTGTCAAACTGAAAGAAACAAAGGAGAGTGCCAATTCTTTGACTATCTCTAAATACTTGGTTAGTTTTTCACCTTTCACAGCATAGGATCCATTAAAGTGATTAGTGATTAACAATGAATCCACGTATACCTCAAGATACCTGATCCCCATATGCTTAGCCATTTGTAAGCCAGCGATTAACGCTTCATATTCAGCCTCATTATTAGTGGCTTGGAACTCGCAAGCTATGGAATGGGGTATTATGTCTCCCTGTGGCGATTTTAGTAGTATACCAAGCCCTGTGCCTTTGACATTTGAGGATCCATCAGTATGTAGTATCCAGGGATCCTTGGTCTCATCCAGCTGCTGGACCTCCAATTCGGCTTCCTTTTGTAGATCACTACTGAAATCAGCCACAAAGTCTGCTAATGCTTGAGATTTGATGGCTGTTCTGGGCTCATATCTTATATCATGGGCACTAAGCTTTACTACCCACTTAGCCATTCTTCCGGACATCTCTGGTTTCCTGAGGACATTCTTAATTGGAAAATTAGTTCTAACAACAATAACATGGGTTTCAAAATAATGTCTTAGTTTAGTAGATGCCATAATTAATGCAAGGATAAGTTTTTCAAGATGTGAATACCTGGATTCAGCATCAAGTAAACTCTTACTTACATAATAGACAGGATATTGTGTACCTTCATGATCCTTAACAAGGACCGCACTTACTGCTTTTGAGGATACCGCAAGGTATAAGGATAACACATCTCCTTTTTCTGGTTTCATCAATGCTGGAGCTGAGGACATGTATTCTTTAAGGGCTTGTAAAGCATTCTCATGCTTTTCAGTCCACTCAAATTTCTTGTTCTTTCTTAGGATATCATAGAATTCTTTACACCTTTCTGAGGATTTGGATATAAATCTGTTTAGAGCTGCTATCCTGCCTGTTAGCCTTTGCACATCCTTAGCGCTGGCAGGGGATTTGATATTTATCAAAGCTTTGATTTGTTCCGGACTTGCTTCAATGCCCCTCTGGGTTACCATATATCCTAAGAATTTGCCTGCTTTAACACCGAAGTGACATTTTGAAGGATTAAGCTTCATGTTATAATTATCAAGGATATCAAATGCTTCCTCCAAGTCCCTTAGGTGATCCTCAGCCTTCTTTGATTTTACAACCATATCGTCTATGTATACTTCCATAGTTTGTCCAATTTGATCTTTGAACATCATATTCACCAGCCTTTGATATGTTGCACCTGCATTTCTTAATCCAAAAGGCATGGCAATATAACAATATAAACCGGTTGGGGTCATAAAAGCTGTATCCTCTTGGTCAGATGGCTTCATCTGAATTTGTTGGAAACCAGATGATGCATCCATAAAGGTTAACAGTTCATGCCCCGCTGTTGCATCCACCATGGAGTCAATGTGGGGTAATGGGAAAGGATCCTTGGGACATGCCTTATTCAAGTCAGTGAAATCGACACATACCCTCCACTTTCCGTTTTTCTTTTGAACAACAACCACATTGGCTAGCCATTTTGGATATTTTACCTCTCTGATCATACCTGCTCGAAGTAATCTTTCTACTTCTTCCTGGATAATGGCATTTCTTTCCGGTGCAAACTTCCTCCTTTTTTGATGGATTGGTTTGATTGACCTGTCAATGCCAAGTTTATGAGTGATAATATCCTTAGATATACCTGTCATATCCTCGTGTTTCCATGCAAAGGTAGATTTTCTTCTTTTGAGGAAGGATATTATGTCTTCTTTCATCTTGCCAAGGATCCCTGATCCGATATAGATTTTTGATTCAGGATCATTAGGATCCAAAAGGATTTCGTCCACATCCTGTTCTCTCGCCTCCAAGACATTCCTTGGAGGATACTGTAATTGCTATTGCTCCCTTGGCTTCGAGGCTGGTTTCATTGATGAGATATAACAATCCTTAGCCTCCTGCTGATCACTGTCGATCTTGATTATTCCCCATGGGCTAGGGAGCTTCACACATTGATGGTAGGTGGATGGGACTGCTTTCATATCATGTATCCAGGGCCTGCCAAGGATAACATTACAACAAGACAAACAGTCAATAACACAAAATTTTTGATAATTATGTAATCCTTCCACATAGATTGGGAGTTTGATGTCCCCCAAAGTTTTCTTAGTTTCTCCACTAAATCCCACAAGCACGGAGGATCTTGGAGTGATATCTGATTCAGGGATACCCATCTTCTTCAGGACATCAAGATGGATAATGTTTACTGAGCTTCCTCCGTCAATAAGGATCCTGCGGACAAAATGGTTAGAGATAAAGAGAGTGATGACTAAACTATAGTGATGAGGATCCTGAATGTTAATGCGATCATCCTCATCGAAGGTTATCGCTTTTCCTTCCGATATACTTGATGTTCGAATGGGCCTTTCTCCGTTATCCATTTTAGCTTCCTTTGCATGCCTTTTAGCTGCTGAAAAGGATGTACCACAGATGTCTGATCCTCCAGAAATAAAGTTGATCACTTGTGCATTTGCCGGAGGGGCTGGAGCTTTTTCAGGGATCCTTTCAGGATCCTGAGTCCCTTGCTTTTTTCTTCCCAGCAACTCTTTTAAATGCCCCTTGCTTAGCAGGTATCCAATTTCCTTTCTCAATGCGATGCATTCTTCAGTTAAATGCCCGAAATCCTCGTGGTATGCACACCACTTTGACTTGTCTTTAGTTCCGGCTGGTTTGTCGTTTTTTCTGGGCCATCTGGCTTTTTCTCCTAGATTCTGCATGGCAAGGATTAGTTCATGATTATCAATGGAAAAACAATATTCAGAAATCGGAGGATAATCCTCATCATCCTCTTCTTGGTCAACGGCATGCACGTTCTGGTTGTCATTCCTATTGTAGGATTTGAATCTGTTGCTTTTGAAAGAGGATCCTTCCTTTTCTTGTTTTGAGGATCCTACTTGTCTTTCCTGGATCCTTTTGTCATCCTCTAGCCGGATGAACCTGAGTGCACTAGTTCTTACTTCATCTAGGTTCCTGCATGGTGTCATAACAAGATCATCATAGAACAATGAATCCCTAACCAATCCCATTTTGAAGGCTTCAACAGCTGTGGCCATATCCAAGTTGGGAATGTCCAAGGATTCTTTACTAAATTTGGTTATATAATCCCTTAATGATTCATTATGACCCTGTGTTACCCTATATAGATCACTAGTTAATCGTTCAAATTTTCTACTGCAAGAAAATTGGTTATTGAATAAGTTAACTAAGTTAGCAAACGAAGTAATAGAATAAGGGGGAAGACTTAGCAGCCATTTAAGAGCTGATCCAGTAAGAGTGGATCCAAATCCTTTGCATAGGCATGCTTCCTTTAGCTTTTCTAGAATTGGATTGATCTCCATCCTTTCCCTGTATTGTGCTATGTGTTCCTCAGGATCCGTTGTACCATCATACAGCTTCATAGTAGGGATATGGAACCTTTTGGGTATCTCAGCATCACAGATTGGTGGTGCAAAACGAGATACCTTATGGCTTCCATCTGCAATCTCCGGGATAGGTTTGACTACCCCTGGGACACTTGATATCATATCTTTCAGTTTTTGTAGTTCTCTGGCCATAGCATGATTGATACCTGTATCCTGGACGAATCCATGGTTAGTGGTATAAGAATTATTAAAAGTGTTACCTCCCATCGGGTTCAAGTTAGGAACATTGGATGTGAATCCATGTTGCTGGGATTCTGGGATGATGGAGGGGCCAGTGGAAGCAATGGTTTGCATTGGAATAAAATCTCCTTGATGAACATCTGGACTTCCTGTTTGCAAATTCTTCAAGGATCCTGGTGTCTGAAGGGATCCTTGAACCTGGGATGATCCTGGAACGAAGGAGGATCCTTGAACCTGGGATGATCCTGGAACGAAGGAGGATCCTTGAACCTGGGATGATCCTGGAACGAAGGAGGATCCTTGAACCTGGGATGATCCTGGAACAAAGGAGGATCCTAAGCTCATGAAGGATCCCGTATGCTGAGTGTAGGATCCTGCCGGTTGGAAATGATCCTGATGCCTGAGTCATTGCTGCTGGGCCGAAATGCACTCCTCTTGATCCCCACATGTGTTGAACGTCTGGGACCTCTGATGGCTGATTAGTAATCATCGGAGTATCAAAATTCAAAGATTTGGGCATCAGAGGGGATGATCCTCTGCCGTTTTCTTTTGCTTTTTGAGATCTCCGATTTCCTTGAGGATCCTGCCATTAGTTTCATCCTGCTGCTGCATACGATCCCTCATCTGCAAAATCAAAGTAAATATATCACTAGTACTGGGAACAGAAGAAGTTAGAGCAGAAGATGATGGTTTAGAGGAGATAGGAGTTGGTCTCTTCTCAGCATTTTTCTGAGATCCAGCTGGTGGTGGAGGCAAAGGTGGAATGCCATTAGATGAATTGACTGCAGACATCGCTGTGGAAGTATTCTTCAACGATGAAGCCATGCTACACTTCCGGAATGATTACCAACAGAAAAGTTTTCTTATGAATGAAGCACCAATTGCCCCACGGTGGGCGCCAAACTGTTTTGGTCAAAAATCACACAAGGATAATGCAACCAAACTCTTATGAAAACGGGGAATGATGCTTGGTTTGTTGAACAAAGTGAAGGATCACTTAAATGTAAAATGCACAATTGACACAAGGATTTATACGAGGAAAAAGCCCTTGATCAATGAACGATCTCCGGCATAAAAAACCTCGGGTGATGGAAACTACCGATCACCAAACTTCAATATAACAAATAAAGGTTACAACTTCGGATGGTAACGAGCTAAGTACAAGGATCACTATAGTATCGTGTGTCAAAGCGTGTGGGAAGTGTGTTGTGTCTTCCGAATGTGGAAGAGTGCTACTTATACAAGTGTAAATGTTCGTATTTTAGGTAAATAACCTAACTATTAGCTCGTTACCCCTTTAGGAATAGAAGTAAATCTAGCCTAAATTATCGCCCTTAAATTATGCTGAGTTTCCATATCGTCCACAACGTCCATCTTTGATTATGCACATGCCAAAGTAGTGTGACAGGTTCCTTGTTTACGTTGTGAAGAGCGGATACTACTCAAAATTCCTGCAAGACAACATTAAATCCAAAGAGAACAACCATTAGTATGAGGGTCCCTAGGATACTCCGTGATCCTGATCCTGGAACTCTTCTGAGGATCACTATCTGCCAAAGAAACAAGGATCACTGGTTAGGATCACATGTAAGGATCATAAGTCATAAAAATCCAGTCCTAACAGGATCCAAGTTTCTTCTTCAGATTGTTGATGATGTTCTTGTTGGATGATTCTGCTTGTCCATTGGCTTGTGGGTGGACTGGTGTTGATGTTATCATCTTAATCCCCCAGCTATCACAAAAGTTAGTAGTTCTGCTCCCAATAAATTAGGAACCGTTATCACATATAATTTCAGAAGGAATGCCAAATCTAGTTATAATATTTCTCTTAATAAAGGATATAACTTCCTTCTCTCTGACTTGGGCAAAAGCTTCAGCCTCTATCCACTTGGAGAAGTAATCAGTCATAGCAAGCATGAATACTTTTCCACCAGGTGCCTTAGGGAGCTTGCCAACTATATCCATCCCCCATCTCATAAATGGCCAAGAAGAGGGTATAGGGTGTAGAAATTCAGCCGGCTGGTGAAGGATATTGCTGTGTCTTTGACAAGGATCACACGTCTTAGCATACTCCACAGCATCCTTTCTCATAGTTGGCCAGTAGTATCCTGTCCTTAAGATCCTTAAGAACAATGCCCTGCCCCCAGTGTGGTTTCCACAATCTCCTTCATGGAAGTCTTTTAGAACTTCTTGGACTTCAGGATCCTCGATACATCTCAAATATGGTCCTGCAAGAGATCGCTTATACAATATATTATTTAAGATTGTGAATTGAGATACCTTAATTCTGAAAGCCCTAGGGTTTTCTCCCATAGGAATCTCCCCGTGTTGTAAGTATCTCATGATTGGTGAGATCCATGATCCTGGGCAGGATTGAGTATCCTCACTAGGGATCATTGCAGAATCTTCTTCTATTTCCATGGTCACTTGATTTTCAATAGCAGGGGTTAGGATATGGATGATGGGGATACTTATATCCTCTGGGATTTTCAAGGATGATCCTAGATTAGCCAATGCATCAGCTTCTGTATTTTCTTCCCTTGGTACCTGTGTTAAACTAAAGAAAACAAAGGAGAGTGCCAATTCTTTGACTATCTCTAAATATTTGGTTAGTTTTTCACCTTTAACAGCATAGGATCCATTAAAGTGATTAGTGATTAGCAATGAGTCCACGTATACCTCAAGATACCTGATCCCCATATGCTTAGCGATTTGCAAACCAGCAATCAAGGCTTCATATTCAGCCTCATTGTTAGTGGCATGGAACTCACAAGCTATGGAGTGGGGTATTATGTCCCCCTGTGGCGATTTTAGTAGTATACCAAGCCCCGTGCCTTTAACATTTGAGGATCCATCAGTATGTAGTATCCAAGGATCCTTGGTCTCATCCAGCTGCTGGACTTCTAGTTCAGCTTCCTTTTGTAAATCACTACTGAAATCAGCCACAAAGTCTGCTAATGCTTGAGATTTGATTGCTGTTCTGGGCTCATATCTTATATCATGGGCACTAAGCTTTACTGCCCACTTAGCCATCCTTCCGGACATCTCTGGTTTCCTGAGGACATTCTTAATTGGAAAGTTAGTTCTAACAATAATGACATGGGTTTCAAAATAATGTCTTAACTTGGTAGATGCCATAATTAATGCAAGAATAAGCTTTTCAAGGTGTGAATACCTGGATTCGGCATCAAGTAAACTCTTACTTACATAATAGACAGGATATTGTGTACCTTCATGATCCTTAACAAGGACTACACTTACTGCTTTTGAGGATACCGCAAGATATAAGGATAACACATCTCCTTTTTCTGGTTTCGTCAACGCTGGAGCTGAGGACAGGTATTCTTTGAGGGCTTGCAAAGCACTCTCATGCTTCTCAGTCCATTCGAATTTCTTGTTTTTTCTTAGGATATCATAGAATTCTTTACACTTTTCTGAGGATTTAGATATAAATCTGTTTAAAGCTGCTATCCTGCCTGTTAGCCTTTGCACATCCTTAGCGTTGGCAGGAGATTTGATATTCACCAATGCTTTGATTTGTTCCGGACTTGCTTCAATGCCCCTCTTGGTTACCATATATCCTAAGAATTTACCTGCCTTTACACCAAAGTGACATTTTGAAGGATTAAGCTTCATGTTATATCTGTCAAGGATATAAAATGCTTCCTCCAAGTCTCTTAGGTGATCCTCAGCTTTTATGGATTTCACCACCATATCATCTATGTATACTTCCATAGTCTTTCCAATCTGATCCTTGAACATCATATTCACCAGTCTTTGATATGTTGCACCTGCATTCCTTAACCTAAACGGCATAGCAATATAACAATATAAACCGGTTGGGGTCATAAAAGTCGTATCCTCTTGGTCAGATGGTTCCATCTGAATTTGTTGGAATCCAGATGAAGCATCCATAAAGGTTAACAGTTCATGACCCGCCGTTGCATCCACCATGGAGTCAATGTGGGGTAATGGGAAAGGATCCTTGGGACATGCCTTATTTAAGTCAGTGAAATCGACACACACCCTCCACTTTCCATTTTTCTTTTGAACAACGACCACATTGGCCAGCCATCTTGGATACTTTACTTCTCTAATCATACCTGCTCGTAGCAATCTCTCTACCTCTTCCTGGATAATGGCATTTCTTTCTGGTGCAAACTTCCTCCTTTTTTGATGGATTGGTTTGAATGACCTGTCAATGCCAAGTTTATGAGTGATAATATCCTTAGATATACCTGTCATATCCTCATGTTTCCATGCAAAGGTAGATTTTCTTCTTTTGAGGAAGGATACAAGGTCTTCTTTCATCTTGCCAAGGATCCCTGATCCGACATAGATTTTGGATTCAGGATCATCAGGATCCATTAGGATTTCGTGCACATCCTGCTCCCTTGCCTCCAAGACACTCCTTGGAGGATACTTTAATTGCTATTGCTCCCTTGATTTCGAGGCTGGTTTCATTGATGATGTGTAACAATCCTTAGCCTCCTGCTGATCACTATCGATCTTGACTATTCCCCAAGGGCTAGGGAGCTTCACACATTGATGGTAGGTGGATGGGACTGCCTTCATATCGTGTATCTAGGGCCTGCCAAGGATAACATTACAACAAGACAAACAGTCAATAACACAAAATTTTTGATAATTATGTAATCCTTCCACATAAATTGGGAGTTTGATGTCCCCCAGGGTTCTCTTAGTTTCTCCACTAAATCCTATAAGCACGGAGGATCTTGGTGTGATATCTGATTCTGGGATACCCATTTTCTTCAGAACATCAAGTTTGATAATGTTTACTGAGCTTCCTCCGTCAATAAGGATCCTGCGGACAAAATGGTTAGAAATAAAGAGAGTAATAACTAAACTATCATGATGAGGATCCTGGATATCAACGCGATCATTTTCATCAAAGGTTATCACTTTTCCTTCCGAGACACTTGATGTTCGAATAGGTCTTTCTCCGTTATCCATTTTAGCTTCCTTTGCATGCCTTTTAGCTGCTGAAAAGGATGTACCACAGATGTCTGACCCACCAGAAATAAAGTTTATCACTTGTGCATCTGCTGGAGGAGCTGGAGCTTTTTCAGGGATCCTTTCAGGATCCTGAGTCCTTGGCTTTTTTCTTCCCAACAACTCTTTTAAATGTCCCTTGCTCAGCAGATATCCAATTTCCTTTCTCAGTGCGATGCATTCCTCTGTTAAATGCCCAAAGTCCTCATGGTATGCACACCACTTTGATTTGTCTTTAGTTGCAGCTGGTTTGTCATTTTTTCTGGGCCATCTGGCTTTTTCTCCGAGATTCTGCATTGCAAGGATTAGTTCATGGTTATCAACGGAAAAACAATATTCAGAAATCGGAGGATAATCCTCATCATCTTCTTCTTGGTCAACAGCATGCACATTCTGGTTGTCAGTTCTGTTATAGGATTTGAATTTGTTGCTTTTGAAAGAGGATCCTTGCTTTTCTTGTCTTGAGGATCCTGCTTGTCTCTCCTGGATCCTCTTGTCATCCTCTAACCGGATGAATCTGAGTGCCCGAGTCCTTACTTCATCTAGGTTCCTGCATGGTGTCATAACAAGATCATCATAAAATAATGAATCCCTAAGCAACCCCATCTTGAAGGCCTCAACAGCCGTGGCTATATCCAAGTTGGGAATGTCCAAGGATTCTTTACTAAATTTGGTTATATAATCCCTTAATGATTCATTAGGACCTTGAGTTATCCTATATAAATCACTAGTCAAACGTTCAAATTTTCTGCTACAAGAAAATTGATTATTGAATAAGTTAACTAGGTTAGCAAACGAAGTAATAGAGTAAGGGGGAAGACTTAGCAGCTATTTGAGAGCTGATCCAGTAAGAGTGGATCCAAATCCCTTGCATAGGCACGCTTCCTTTAACCTTTCTGGAATCGGATTGATCTCCATCCTTTCCCTGTATTGTGCTATGTGTTCCTCAGGATCCGTCAAACCATCATATAGCTTCATAGTTGGAATATGGAATCTTTTGGGTATCTCAGCATCACAAATTGGTGGTGCAAAACGAGATACCTTATGGCTTCCATCTGCAATCTTCGGGATAGGTTTGACCACCCCTGGAACACTTGATATCATATCCTTCAGTTTCTACAGTTCTTTAGCCATAGCATGGTTGATACCTGCATCCTGCATGAATCCATGGTTAGTGGTAAGAGAATTAAGTGTTACCTCCCATTGGGTTCAAGTTAGGAATACTGGATATGAATCCATATTGCTGGGATTCTGGGATGATGGAGGGACCAGTGGAAGCAATGGTCTGCATTGGAATAAAATCTCCTTGATGGACATCTGAACTTCTTGTTTGCAAACTCTTCAAGGATCCTGGCATCTGGAGGGATCCCTGAACCTGGGATGATCCTAGAACGAAGGAGGATCCTTGAACCTGGGATGATCCTGGAACAAAGGAGGATCCTTGAACCTGGGATGATCCTGGAACAAAGGAGGATCCTTGAACCTGGGATGATCCTGGAACAAAGGAGGATCCTAGAACCTGCTGTGCTCCTGAGTAGGCTCCTGAATTCATGAAGGATCCCATATGCTGAGTATAGGATCCTGCTGGCTGGCAGTATGAACCTGATGCCTGAGTCACTATTGCTGAGCCGAAGTGTACTCCTCTTGATCCACCCACATGTTGAATGTCTGGGACCTCTGATGGCTGAGAAGTAATCATCAGAGTATCAAAATTCAAAGATTTGGGCATCAGTGGAGAATGATCCTCTGCCGTTTTCTTCTGTCTTTTGAGATCTCTGATTTCCTCAAGGATCCTGTCATTAGTTTCATCCTGCCGCTGAATACGATCCCTCATCTGCAAAATCAAAGTAAATATATCACTAGTACTGGGAGTAGAAGAAGTTGGAGCAGAAGAAGATGGAGTTTTAGAGAAAATGGGAGTAGGTCTCTTCTCAGCATTTTTCTGAGATCCAGCAGGTGGTGGAGGCAAAGGTGGAATGCCCTGAGATGAACTGACTGCAGACATCGCTGTAGAGGTATTCTTCAACGATGAAGCCATGTATGCAATGATCCGGAATGATCAGCAACGGGAAACTTTTTTGTGAATGAAGCACCAATTGCCCCACGGTGGGCGCCAAACTGTTTTGGTCAAAAATCACACAAGGATAATGCAACCAAACTCTCTGTTAACGGGGAATGATGCTTGTAGTGATGGATAAAGTAAAGGATCACTTAAATGTAAATTGCACAAGTGGCACAAGGATTTATACGAGGAAAAAGCCCTTGATTAATGAATGATCTCCGGCATAAAAAACCTCGGGTGATGGAAACTACCGATCACCAAACTTCAATATAATAAACAATGTTTACAACTTTGGATGGTAACGAGCTAGGTACAAGGATCACTATGGTGTAGTATGCTAGAGCGTGTAAGAAATGTGTTGTGTCCTCCGAATGCTTGAGAGTGCCCTTTATATAAGTGTGTGTGGCTGAATTTAGGTAAGTCACCTAACTACTAGCTCGTTACCCCTTTAGAAACAGAAGTAAATTTAGCCTAACTAAATGCCCGTAATTTGTGCTAAGTTTCCATATTCTCCACAACGTCTATTTCTGGTTATGTATGTGCGAAATTAGCGTGAAAGATTCCTTAATAACGTTGCCAAGACCAGGTCCAACTCGTAATTCCTGCAAAACAACATTAAATATAAAGAGAACAATCGTTAGTATAAGGATCCCTAGGATGATCCATGATCATGATCCTGAAGCTCTTCTGAGGATCACTATCTGCCAAAGAAACAAGGATCACTCGTTAGGATATCATGTAAGGATCACAGGTCATTAAAATCCTGCCCTAACACCTATACCTCGCTGTATCAGGGAATGCTGTAAGTGCCGTTCTTATAAAAGACCATGAAGGTCAGCAATATCCTGTATATTATGTTAGTAAAAGTTTGTTAGATGCTGAAACTAGGTATTCTCATTTAGAAAAAATTGATATTAGCATTAGTCATGGCATCGACAAAGCTTAGACATTATTTTGAAACACATAGGATCCATGTTAAAACGAATTATCCTGTCAAAAATGTGCTTAGGAAACCAGAGATGTCAGGCAGGATGGCCAAGTGGTCAGTAAAGTTGAGTGCTTATGATTTAGTATATGAACCTAGAAATGCCATAAATTCTCAGGCTTTAGCTGACTTTTTGGCTGATTTCAGTAGTGATATTCAGGATGAGGTAGACCTAGAAGTTCAACAGTTAGGAGAATCTTCAGGATCCTGGACATTATATACTGATGGTGCATCCAATATAAGAGGTGTAGGTTTAGGTATACTACTAAAATCGCCACAGGGGGACATATTACCCCAGGCCATTAGGTGTGAATTTCCTGCTACTAATAATGAGGCAGAATATGAAGCTTTAATTGCAGGATTAGAATTGGCTAAGAGTATGAGTATCAAGAATTTGCGAGTATATGTTGACTCCTTGTTAATTACTAACCAGTTTAATGGATCCTATGCAGTTAAGGGTGAGAAATTAATCGAATACCTCGATATTCTCAAAAAGTTAGCAGAGTATTTCGATGTTTTTACACTTGAACAGGTACCAAGAGAGGATAACGCCGACGCAGATGCCTTAGTAAATCTGGGATCATCGATCAGGATACCAGAAGGAACCCAAATACCAATAATACATGTCTTGTATCCTGCAACGAATCCTCGGGGTAAAGAAGTAGCGGCTATTCAGGATCCTGGAGCAGAGTATCCTGAAGAGGATCCTAAATCTTGGACGGCTCCAATTGTGAGATATCTCAAAGAAGGACACATCCCCGGAAATGAAAATCCTAAGGCATTTAGGATGAAGGTATCACGATTCACTATTATAAATAATGTTTTATACAAGAAATCTCTTGCAGGACCGTATTTGAGGTGCTTGGAGGATCCTGAAGCTAAAGAAGTACTTCAGGATATACATGAAGGGGATTGTGGTAACCATACTGGGGACAGGTCGTTATTCTCAAAAGTGTTAAGGACAGGATATTATTGGCCAACAATGAGAAAAGATGCCGCAGAATATGCTCGAAGATGTGACGCATGTCAAAGACATAGTAACATATTGCATCAGCCTACTGAACCATTATATCCTATTGTTTCCCCTTGGCCATTTATGAAGTGGGGAATGGATATAGTGGGAAAGCTTCCAAAGGCTCCAGGAGGGAAGGTTTTTATGTTGGCAATGACAGATTATTTCTCCAAATGGGTTGAAGCCGAGGCATTTGTTCAAGTTAGGGATCAAGAAGTAGTATCCTTCATAAAGAGAAATATCCTGACCAGATTTGGAGTACCAGCCGAGATAATCTGTGACAATGGTTCTCAATTTATAAGCAAAAGGACTACTGACTTTTGCAAGAGTTGGGGAATCAAAATGATAACATCTACTCCAGTACATCCTCAAGCGAATGGACAAGCAGAATCCTCAAACAAGATAATTGTCAATAACTTAAAGAAGAGGCTTGGAACCAAAAAAGGAAGATGGGCAGAAGAATTACCCTTTGTTTTGTGGGCTGATAGGACAACGGTAAAGAACGCAACAGGCCAAACCCCATTTTCCTTGGTATTTGGAGCAGAAGCAATAATTCCAACGAAAATGACAATACCCACTGCAAGATCTACCCTAAGTGATCCTAAACAGAATCCTGAAGCCTTGAGTCAAGATTTGGATACTATAGATGAAAAGAGAGATGCAACAAGGCTAAGGATGGCAGCATATCAACAAAGAATATCCAGAGCATATAACAAGAATATCAGGACCAGAAGATTTAAGGTTGGAGATTGGGTGTTAAGAAAGGCTTTTCAGAATACCATTAATCCTGCCGATGGCAAGCTAGCTCCAAAATGGGAAGGACCATATGAAGTTGAATCAGAAGCAGGGAAAGGAGCATATAGACTCAAGAATATGAAAAGGGATATGCTACCGAGATCTTGGAATGCTATACACCTTAATCTTTATTTCAGGTGAGTTTAGAATTTAATTTCTAACTCAGGATGGTATGAATTCTATCTTTTTTAAATATGTTTGGTTTAATTTATTCTTTGAAACCCAATACTAACTTAAGCATTGGGGGGGGGGGGGTGTTAGCCAAGCTAACACCCACCTTAGTGTAAGGATGTTTTGCAGTATATGCTTCGGGATATAGCTCCAGGATGCTCACTCGGGATACTTCAGAAGATTAGAGGATTGGCCCCCTCTCTCACGTAAAAGGGATCCTGATCCCTTCACAGGTTTAAAGGTATTCACCTTTCTTCCGAATTGGGTTTAAACACTCTGCCTGGAGCGCAAGTTATTCAGGGATAGTTCAAGGTGGCGGGACCAGTCCATGTAAAAGTGGCTGACAATTTCGTTACTGTTAGCTATATCCTGAATCCTAAAGGTATATGAGGATTGATCATCCTCTCTCATGAAAGGGTGTTTTCATACTCTCTAAGGTTTAAAGGTTTTCACCTTTCTAAGTCTTGGAGTTTATACACTCCCGCCTATAGCGCATGAAAATTTGGGATTTTCCCCAGGATACAAGGAATTTATCTCCAGTACATTCTTGGGTTTTACCCCTGTAACATGAAAAATTGTCTATACAATGGGAACTGATATCCAGAAGATTTTTAAGTGTTTGAAGACATTGTACACAGGGGACATTCCCACTAAAGTAATGATGTAAAGCTCAAAGAGTAAGGCTCGGAACTAGTGCACTAAGTATCTCACACATGGGACATCTTCATTGGAAAAGTTGCAAAAGGAATTGAGGTTTGATAATAGGGTTATATCCTATTCCTGGTATGATCTTTCCTTTGTAAACGTCGTTTGAGTTTTTGATAATACTAGGTTGGGTAAAAGGTTAAACATCCTGATTAGGATCAATTCTCGGGATATATTCTCAAAATATATTTTCAAAATACTTCTCAAAATATTTGAAACTAATACCAGTTTGAAACTTTGATCACCCAGGTATTATCAAAACAGGTTTTGGAAAGTGGACTGTTTTTCACTCTTTAAAAAGCTTTCTACAAAGTTGAAGGAATTATCTAATAACAGTTTTTATAATATATTGCTAAGCATATTGATCAGGATATTTCCATAAGATAACAATACAAAATTTTTGCAAAGCTAAGATTTATACTAAGACAGACGGAAGATAATAGCAAGAAAAATGAAAGATGAAATTATTCTTGAAACAATCAATACTAGTTGATAACCGACGGTTTCATCCTGAAACCCAGGACCCATCCACCTTCGGCTATCAAATTGTTTCGATACAAAAATGAAAATTGTTCATAAAATAGTTCAAACAATTTAAAGGAAATAAACTTTAGGGGGCAGTATCTTCTTCGTCCATAATAATTTCAGCAGCATCCGTCTTGGGATCCTCCTCAGCATCCTTCTCAGTATGGGTTGCTTTTTCAACTGCTTTGGAAGATTCAGCGATAGCTGGTTTAGAAGAAGTGCCGCCAAGGTTCTTTAGCTTGGTCTCCCAAGCACCAACGTCCCAAGAAGGGCATTAAAAACCTAATGCTTTGGCTTCCTGGGCCATCTTCAACCTGGCTTGGAGAAGAGAAATGACGACGGAACTCTTAAGGCTTTCCCGGTAGCTGACCATATCCTGTTCATGTTGCATATGGACAGCTTCAAGATCGGCCTGGGCTTGAAGAGTAGCTCTGTTGAGAGCAGTCTGGTGTTCTTGAGTCATAGCTTTGAATTTCTCCTCGTAATGACGGGATTTGGCGGCTGCAATCATGCCTTGATCAGAGATTGTGATTTCTGCTTCCTTTAGCTTGGATTCAAGCGTCTTGTTAAGCCTGCAGGATTCTTGATACAGGTGAACCAGACGCTCAAGACCCTGCGAATGTAAGAGGACAGGTACTTATAAATCTTTGTAAATGATGTAAGCCGCAGGATATAATATGAGAATACTAACCTGGTTAAGAAAGGAAGTCATAAACCCGCTAGCTTCAATGAACCCGTGCTTCTCATAAGGAAAGGTGTCAGAAATGACAGGGGAATCAGGCTCCTTCCTTTTGCGGGAACTTGAACTCCGGGGCTTGGTAGCCGGTGAAGGTTTGGGAATAATGATGGCTTTGGAGCTGCTGGGTTTGGATGAGGCTGTGGCCTTGGGACTAGGTTCCTTCTTGACCTGAACCTGATCAGAATAACTGTCCAACTCGTCGAGGTCAAAGACTTCAGGGATCTTGGCTGGTGCTGCATAAAGGGAAAAGTTTTACATCATTATTACTCTTCATTTTATTATTATACTGTGTTAGCTAATTATTTTAAAAGTAATCCTTACCAGACATTTCAGATGACGAGTATTGACTGGAACTCGGGACGTGTGTGGTGAAGGTCCTGTCTATTGCAGGTAATCGGTAAACAGTGTTGACTCTTTCTTCTGATTCGGCGGTAGGGGGACCTACTTCCTTGAAATTCACTGCATAGGGATAAAAATAGAGGATATTAGTAGAAGATAAAAACCAAACGGTCCATGAGAATATTTATAACCCTACCGGTGGTTAACCACTCCACCGTAAGATTGGCACCCTCAGCAATGGAGTCTCGTTTGACAAAGAAAAACTTGCGTTGCCATCCTTCTTCGTTTTTGGTGGCTTTAAGAATAAGGGGTTTGCTAGAGGTCGAGAAAAGCAAGAACCGGCTAGAGCCGGGAGATCGGAGGCGATAAGCAATAGGCAAATCCTCGATGCAGAGGTCGGGGCAATGAAGGTTTTTGATTTGGTTAAGTACAATTAATACTCTCCAAACCATGGGCATGGTTTGAGCAAAAGAGATGCCGGTGGTTCGAAAGAATTGCATCATGAATTCAGGAAAAGGGTATCGAAGACCTAGCGAAAAAGGATATGCTGGAAAGCAAACCCATTCAGCGGAAGAAACATCCGATCGAATTGACCGATCGAACGGTCTAAAGACCGTGTTATTAGGGAAAGCGCCGAAAGCTCTCAAAGCCGCAATGTCTGCGTTGTCAAAGGCACAGACCTCCTTTTCGGGATTTTTGAGGAGATTCTGCTGGGTGAAGGTTTCGGCATCCATTACGAAGAAGGCAAGGAAAATTGATAGAAAGTAAATAAGAAATGAAGAATTACCTGAAAGCTATGTTGAAGATATCTGCTTTTCAAACAAGAAGAGAGAAGATATAGGGGCATTATGGATCTCCATTGAGCAAAAAGCGCGTTGGAAGTTACGATGTGATCTCGACCGTCGCTTCGTTTTAAATGCCTTGAGTTATGGGATATGACTTTTGAAATATATCCGTTGGATTGGTATACCAACCGATATATTTGGGAACAATTGTTATGGGTTATTTTCTGAGTATACATATCCTGACTAATATCCCGCTTTTAATTGTTTATTTGTGATCAGGATACTGGACGGGGATATTGTTAACATCCTGGGCGATATCCTAAGGTTGAGTGAATTAAACACGTGCAGGTTAATGGCTGTAAGTTACTAACGACTTCTTCTCCTCAAGACTCGGGCGTATTTGTTATAAGGAAGCCGTTGAACCCGAAAGACTTGGTCCTCAACGTTCGAGTGGGAATATTCACTAGATCCCGGAAGTTTAGGATAGTTTGTTACATTATCTTTACTATAAATAGATGGGGGCGGATCAGTTTAAGGCACGCAATTTTACACTTACACTCTCGAACACTTTTACTCTCTAGCTCACCGCAAACACCACACTCAAACACTTGTATTCAAATTACATTGTAACAGATAGTCGATCCGCACCACATCCTGCACTGTATCCTGATATTTAAAGCAATAAGAAGAACAAGGCAGCTGCGATTGTCAGCTCCCGAGGTTTTATGCCGGCGATCTAGATTGATCAAGGGCTTTCCTCGTACATCACGTGTCAACCTTTACTTTTTTGCTCATTGTTTGATCATTGATACAGCTCTATATCCCGGGCTGTATCCTGAAACTGTTTTCATATCCAATTTGGCCAATACACTTTTCACATATAATTTTAGCACACTACCTCACCTAACTAATTTGATCACTTAATTGCTTAGGTAATTTTTGACCAAAACAACAGGTACTGAACGTAATTGGCTGGAAGCTCAGGGCGTTAATAAGGAATCTTGCAAGTTCTAGATGCCTAAAGTCTGTTGAACAGTCTTCTTTTATTTGATCCGCCCGTGGATCCTTTACTTTCCATTGTAATACTTTGACATTACTTTATATTCGGAATGTAATATATTTATCTTTTGCTTCCGCTGTGCATTTATACATTGTGTTGTTTGACTATGATGACATCAATTACGTCACGATACTCCCCACCGGGCCCACCGGTGAAACGTGGAAATTCGGGGTGTGACAGGTTGGTATCAGAGCCAACATTGAGTGAATTAAACACTAGCCTTTTGTGTTTAATCTCAATGACACAGTAGCACATTCCTTAAAAACTTCAGATTCTAGACTTAACATAGGAATACTCTTGATTCTAATCTGGAATTTATTACTTCCAATTATTTTTATATATTGGATACGTCGCCAAGCGAAGAAGCTGTATTAGGATTTCTCCTCATCCGGAGCCTGGAAATGCTGAACTTCGTACCGCGACTAGGATAAAACGTGTATCCAGGGAGAAAACATTCAGAGATAAGGTGAAAACTCCTTTTTGCTGAAGATCGTCTCTTTAATAAATCCTTGTGAAGACATGTTTATCTTTTAGTCCCTTCATGGACAACATCATTCCTTTCAAGTCCCGTTAGGGCAACTATGTACTCCTTTTATCATTTTGTATGAATATAATATACCAAATAACTCAAATTATTATCCCTTTTCATAATTGATCTAACAGTATAAATATTGAAAAATCTTAAAGGGTAAAACCTAGCTTGAATGTCATTAAGGACCTAGCTATGATGGAAAAACCTGTTAAAAAGAGATTCAGATTCTCGTTAACATCCGCAAACATGTTAACACTCCTGACGACAGTAATACGATAAAATTACACTCGTCATCTTTACATTGGGAAATTCCAACCCTTATCTAGCCTAGTAATTTAGAATTATGGCTTAAATCATCAAATGAAGATGGTCATATTATAAACATCCATAAGTGATGAAATGCCTACGGGCCATACATATCGTCCTAAGGGACAAGATACAGTTGATGTCTTTGACTCTCTGTCAACAAAAGGTAATGAAATATGTTCAAACCTTAATGCCTAGATTCTCTAAAATCATGGCTTATAAATTAAAACAGTCCTTGTGACTAGGCCTTTTGCGCCACTTTAATATCCTTAATGTTTTATAACTAGGATAAATAACAATGAAAATATAACTAACAAATTAACCAATGTGTTTATATTACCATGGTTGATGAATCGTCAAAAATGATGATTCCATAATAACCTCTGAGTAAATGATTGTCATTATGTATGTAGCAATCAAGCTACATGGCTGGATCGGTTGAGGTCAACAGCCATCCGAGGGAGGATAATGATGCTTCCAGAGTTAATATAACTGGTGCGGAACTGCGGGCATTAATAGATAATGTCGTTACACAAGCTCTCGACAGACAATATGATGAATCAAGTGATACACACTCTAAGACTCTATCTGTGGCTCGTAGTAAGCCCCTTTCTAAATCACAAGAGTCGAAGGAAGACGATAATCGTAACTCGTCAAATCAAAAGAGTGTCCCGTCTAGACAGGTGGTGCTTTATCAAGAGGCACCAGTTAAGACCTGCTCATATAAATATTTTGTCTCCTGCAAGCCTAGAGACTTTACAGGAGAAAAAGGAGCCATCGATTGCATGACGTGGCTCGATGAGATGGACACCGTTGTAAATATTAGTGGATGTGCAGACCAAGACATTGTGAAGTTTGTTTCACAATCTTTCAAAGGAGAAGCCCTAGCTTGGTGGAGGTCACTGATCCAAGCTACGGGGAAGACGCCTTTGTACAACATGACTTGGGATCAGTTCGTTGCTCTTATCAAAGAGAATTACTGTCCTCAACACGAAGTTGAGAAAATTGAGACTGAATTCTTGACATTAGTCATGGAGAACTTAGATTGTCAAGCGTACCTTACAAGTTTCAATACTATGTCTCGATTGGTTCCTTACTTAATCACGCGGAACCAAAGCGTATAGCTCGCCTTATTGGGGGTCTAGCCCCAGAAATAAAGGCAAGTGTGAAAGCATCAAGACCTGCTACGTTCAGGTCAGCGGCAGACCTGCCGCTGTTTCTTACACTCGATGTAGTCAGAACAAGGCTGCCAAAGCCTCTGAAGATGGAAAGCGTAAAAGGGAGGATGAGGTTTCTCATCGCTCTGATAAGAAGACAGAGAGGAACTCTGAGGATAAGAAGAGTTCCGGGTTTAAGAGAGACAGCCAGCAGTCGGGTGAGAAGACCAGGTGCGAAACCTGTAGGAAATACCACCTGGGGAAATGCATATTTGAATTTCAGCCTCTGCCTTGTGGGATTTGCAAGTCTAAAGAACATAAGACGTTGGAATGCAAGAAGTTGAAGGATGCAACCTGCTACGGTTGCAACAAAAAGGGGCATATCAAGACTAACTGCCCTAGAAATCAGAAGAAGCCCGAAGAAGCCAAGAGAACAAACGCATGAGTCTTCAGGATGAACGCCCAGGAGATGGTACAATATGATAAATATATAGCAAGTATCTTTCCTTATCAAGAAGTTATGCAGAAATTAGTTACTACTGGCACATATAATTCTATAATGAATAATGATTGTTGAGAACTGTTGTCTCCGCCTGTTTAGGACTCCGGTCATTTAAATGTGAGATGGAAATTTACCGATGATACTTAAGAAAACGCTCCAACAAATCTTAGATTGATAATTGTATCTATTAGGAACTTCTCTTTTCTGATACCCTGATGACAAGCTTTCAAGCTATCCAAAATTCATCAATATAATAAAGACAGATGTGACATTGTGATCCCCTGTCAAAAAGATGATGGATTAGGTCCAGACCTTAAATGCCATTGATGGTCTTTCGTGACCTAGGCTAAACATAATGAATATATATTGAATAATATTCATTAAGAATGTTAGTACTATATTAGCCTGTATGGTCTATAGATACCATGGTTAGTATATATTAAGGCCATCAGGATGAAGAATAGCAGTTGTTGGATTGCAGCTAAGAAATTGTTTTATTGGTGTTAGGAACCAATATCGAGTATGGCAAACTCAGATAAGACAGTCGTTGATCGTGTTATGAATGATGCGACACATATCAGTGATGCTACGATTGTGAGCCTTAGAATTTCCGAAGGTGTTCTTCAAACTATGATAGACGCAGCTGTTGGGAAGGGTGTGAAAAAGGCTATGAAAAAGTTCAAGGAGCCCCATGCTACTCGCTCCAAATTTTTTCTAGGACCACATTTCCTTGCTCATAAGGAGGACTTTGTTCATACCTCAAATGCAAAAGATAAGCTTAAAAGGAAAAGGAAGGAAAATAACTCCCAGAGCTCTATAAAGAAGAACAAACAGAAGTCCAACCAGAAACCAGTATGCAAGACCTGCAAGAAACACCATTATGGAAAGTGCAGGTTCGAACCAAAATCCCAATCACAACCAAGGGCTTGTGGGATCTGCAAATCGGGGGAACATAAAACGTTGGACTGCAAGGACATGGAGAATGTAGTCTGCTTCGGCTGTAATGAGAAAGGCCACATCAAGACCACGTGCCCTAAATATGTCAAAGGAAATGCGGCTAAAGAAGGAAAGCCTAAGAATGAAAGCGCCTAAATACCTGAGCTAGTTCATAAATAATGGCCTCAGGTACATTCCCTAAATTTTTATCAGAAATTTAAATGCTAAGAGTTTTTATTTTGGTTCGGATACCAATAAATCCTTCATAAACGATAGGTATAGCAAGCTTTTAAAAACGTTTCATAAAACCCTATATATTAAGCGTAAGGTAAAACCTACAGGTAGAAAATTCACAGGAACTATTCCTTCTATTCCTGCCAGAAATCTTCAATCATAAAGTCCTAATGTAACCTCTCTCCAGATAAAGTAAAACATCCTATAAAATTGATATCCCTTTGATCTCCATTGATTTCGAATACCAAATGGTTTGACGAAAGCGCCATATGAGGAATTGTGTATCTTAATATGTTCCATAGATTGCTTCCATGCCTGATCAGTATGGAGGTTTAATGAATCGAACCACAAGGATATTCAAATAAGCATATGGTACCAAAGTCAACCAGTAGTATTCAAAGAGGATATCTAGAAAATGGAAAAAAAATTTCAAGTAAGTGTCTTTGATTAAATCTGTGGACTCGTACATGAGTCACTCATTTGACACAAGCAAGGATGGATGAACTGGAGCCTGAGATTCGGAAAATCTCTGTAATCTCCTTGTATCTCGATTATCTTCTCCTGAGACTACCCTGTTTACCTTCCGAGAGGCGAGTAGAGTTAAGATTTATCCCATTTAGGGCTGCATCATTATTATGAAATCTCCAAGACAGCTAGTACCATTATTGGAAAGGGTCGAAAACCCGGATTTAGTAAGTTTTGAAATAGAGGATTCATATAGCCTAACTCAATATTCCGAGAGTTCGATATAATTAATTAAGTAAGACGGTTCATTCTGCTTATGCATTATTACCGCAACCCTAAATAGGCATCGATCAGGAAAGTCCATCAACTGCCCAGGATCGTCGATTTGTTCGACTAATGTCAAGGATTAGCTATTCCCTGAAATTAATTAAGCAGTGATTGGAATAACCATCTTACCTTAAGATAAGAGTTCTATAATGATTAATATATATATATAAGCATCAAGGTTGTTCCTTTGGAGACTTTGTATAGGTAGAATGTCAAACATCTATTGTTGGGACAATAAATTGGTAAGCCCAATGTTCAGGATCTGAAAGTTGCATTGGAAACAACAAATAAGATCATACCAATCCCTAGTCATCTGTAAGAAGCCAATATTCGGCAGAAAATCAAGGATTACAGAAAATAGCGAACCTCCTAGGTTCTTGATAAGGAATAAGGTCCAACAAGAGGTATCACCCAGGAAGGGTGTGCCAAATTGTTAAATTTTCAGGCTAGTTAAGCCCTGAACATATATAGAATCATTCAAAGGAAATCGAAGATATCGAGATCAAGTAGCTTATAAGCTAAAACCTATTTAAGAAGCTTGACGGAGCTCGCAATATACTGCACACTAGTGACTGAAGGATGTATTTCACCAATGAGTCAGGAAACACTATCACACAATGATATGCAGATTTATGATGTGATAAGCATCCTGTGTCGATTAAGAATCGACAGGATTAGAGGCCCCAAAAAGATACATATACCTATTATAAAGGTCCATTGGAGTACCTTAGAGGCTCAAAGGTACTGGGGAAGATTAAGCCCAATATAAGACAGAAAATACTTCCTTTACATAAACAAATCTCGAGGTCGAGATTTCTTTTAAGGGGGTGAGGATGTAACACCTCGAAAATTTGCATCCTATAATGTATTGACACGTGTCATAAGCTTGAACGAGTCAATGAATACTATAGAGGGACTAAAGTTGACAAACATAGAAAGTATGTGAATTCAAGGGTTCAAAATGTCAATAATGGATAAATATGCCCTACAATATCCCTACATGATGTTATACCCTTAAACGAATGATTCATGGATCATACGAAGCTCATTGTGAAAGAAAGTGAGAAATTACAAACTACAGGGGTTAAATGTGCCAACATGTTTAAGTTATACCTCTGAGTGACCTATTAGCAAACTCGAAGCTTTGTAAAGGTAAATTATGCTCACTAGAATAAGTGATTAAAATTTCATAAAGTTTTGTAATCGTATGAGAAAGTTATGATCAAATTCGTGTACAAGGGGCTAAAGCGTTAACGTTGAAAGTTAGGACTTTTCGGGTAACAAAAAAGTTAACCGGGGACTTAACAAAATGGGTATATGCCTTGAAGCCCCTAAACATCAATTTGAAGGGCTCAAAGTGCAAGGAAAATGATGTCTAATCAAAGTTCGAAGAGCCAAGGACCATAACACAAAAATCAAAAGTTGAAGATATTGTCAGACGAGGCCTCGCGCCACGCGAAGCCCCAAGGGGGGGTCTTCGCGCCACGCGAGGGTCCTTCTGATCCGAATTTTTTTTGTTTCTTGCCTGCCTTTTGCATTCTACTCGACTTTAACCGATTTTCCACATATTGCTTGACCCCTAAACCACCCCTAAACATCTAGGGACACTTGTTAGTGAGTTGTGGTAAGTGGTAGACTTAGATGTCAACATTTTGTGGTGAATTGATCACTATATAAAGCCCCTAAGTTGCAACATTTCAATCACACATTTCTCTTGCACTTCTGATCATTCTTGGAGCTCCAAAGCAGACTCAAGTGGTCATAATTCGTTCATAGGACTCTTGTAAGTTTGCTTAACCTTCTTTAATAGAGTTTAGCTTAGTTATTTAGCTAAAAGTCCAACCGTCGCAATTACGATTTGACTTCGAGATTAATTGATAATGGCTCAGTCAAATCTCGAATTAAAAGTACCCCCTGATTCCCACTCTAACTAGTCCGAATGTCGAGTCAAACTTGCTTAGAAAAAGTCAACAGAATGCTAATTTGCGATTTTATGCATAATCAGTGATGTAGATGGCGTGTAACCTGTTAACACTCATATAACATGATAATAAGTATAATAACTAGTCTAAGCTTGTTTGATCCGACCATTTACTATTTTGACCCGGTTCGGAACTGAAAGTCGCAAAGCTTTGACTTTTGCTTTGACTTCAGTTCTGACCCGTTATGGTATGATTTCGATATGCCTTAGGACTCTCTTAGGACCAGGTTACATGATGGTACAACCCTCTGTGACCGGTTCGTTGTTTGTCCGAGTCTTTTACACATTTCCGTTAAACGCCTAAAAGTTTACCATAACGCCCTTCTCACTTTAAAACGAGAATTTTGGACATGTGAAAGGACAATAACCTTAGTTACTGATTTCTAAGCATGTCCCTAAAATTTCACATCAATCCGAGGTCTAGAATAGGAGTTATGCTAAATAGCGCAATTACGGAAACTTTAGTAATTAATCGGCGCAATCAGCATAAAGCCTATCTAAACCCAAATTTCGACACCAAACCTTTTACACACTGATGTAAAATAATATTTTGAGATTTTTAAAGATTTTTAATTATTTTTGACCTGCACATAACCTGCGGTTATGGCATCGATTCGGTAAATACCGAATATACCCTTTTCGGACATAACTTGAGTTCTACATGGTATTTTGACCCGATTCCAGTTGCTACTGATTTTAAATAATAAATAAAGTATTTTGGACTTTATAAACTATTCGGAAAACTCACATTTCCTGTAGAACTCGGAAATCTCTTTTATAATCTTTAAAAAGACCGAAATACCCCTTCAGAGCGTATTTTGGATTTAAACTCATTACGGGCATTATGGAAGGTATCCGACTGATACCACAACCTCTTTAGAGTATATTAACTTAGGAAACTTGTGTAGGACTCTTACGGTTACCCGTTACGCCTTTTGCGCGCACGGTTCGGTTTCTGTAACTAGCTTACATAAACTAGCCGAAACAGGTCAAACCTTATTGTTTTTACTTCAAATCCAGAGTGTGGTTATTATACCCATATAAAACAAGTCTTTAAACTTGTTGGGTCCAAACCACATTCCATTCCCGGTTTTCGCCTTTCACGCGATTAAACCGTATTTATCCTTTGAAACTGACCGGTCTAAACTAAGGCTAAATTAAAGACCCGTTAGGAATCTAATAGGTTAATAAAACCTTCGTTCCAGATTGAGAGCCCCAGTAGAAGTACTTGCGCTTGCTGATTAGAATATACGGCTTAGTATAAATTGCTTTTGCTAGCTCAGGTAAATACTTTTAACTTATTTTCCCTATACGGGCTTGGGATACGGTATTATAATAATACCGCTTGGTCGGGTATTGAATGTTTAGTCGTATTGTGATTAAATTATTGAGGTAACCCGCTTTAATCTATATTGTTTGAAATAAAAGCCTTTAGGGGTTAATGACCATGTCCCGGATATCCCTGACATCATTGTATTATAAAATGGCCACGCCTTATGCACGAGGTGTAGGCATACCCCTGACAGTGCATAAGGGAAACGGTATCTCACTCTCTTGTGGGCCTATACTTGTGGCGTGTCTGTTAATCTTGACTCGATTTCTACATCGGGCCCTGAACGTACAATGAACATATAAATCTGTATACAAGATTATAAAGATAATTGTCCCAAGTTATAAAAGATATGTTGTGCCTTGTGCATTCAAATCAGTTTTATTAAACCTTTTCAAATGAGTCGGTTAATTGTATTTACCAGTGTAAACTGACGTATTTTCCAAAAAGGGTTAAGTGACAGGTACTGAACGTAATTGGCTGGAAGCTCAGTGTAACGCCTCGTAATTTCGTATTTTATTTTTATAAATAAAAATTTGTACTCTATGTTTGAGGCATTAATTATCATAAAAGTTTGTATTTTTAAACCTATTTGATGTTCGCATAACCCATCGTTCAAACGACACATTTTAAGCATTTTAACATAATGACGAACGTATGCGACTAATATCGACTGCCGACACCAACATTTATTACTTTTAACCCTAAACTAATGTATACGAAACGTTACGAAGTGTTCGGGTTTTGATAACGAGTCTCGTAGGAATTACGAGCCACTTAACACGAGATTGGGCTTGTGGGCCTTGGGCCCAAGCCCACCTAAAACAAAATCTAACCTAAGTATAAATAGAAAAGAGAACCCTAAATATACAATTTGATATCAGCCGTTACCTTACCCATTCCTTCCCTCTCAAATTCTTTGTCTGAAGTCCCTAAACCCACACACAAACAAACTCAAAACAAATCACACTCACCTTTCCATTATACACACACTTCCACCCTCTCAGTCACTCCTCCCCCTCGACAGTAGACCGATTATGCCGGTGGTGAACAGAGACAACACCGCCGCTCTCGGCGGCGGTGGAACCATCTGCAACGACGGTGGTGCTAGCGGGTACGGACGGCGGAGCGGAGGTGTGGTTATGGCTGTGGTGAATCGGAGACTCGGTCCGACGAGCTGAACCGGTGGTCGACGGCGGGGCTGGCGGTCGGAGCCACGACAGTGGGGATGGTGGAGTTTGGTTTCGAATCTCGGCTCGGGCACGGGTACACAAGTTAAACATGGTTCAGTTCAGTTTGGGTTGTTTTGATTCGTATACGATTTGTTGGGTTCGAGTTTTGCTGGAGAATCGGAGAAGACGACCGGAAATCCCATCGACACGTGTCCGGTATACCTTTCGTTTTCAAACTGTTTTTTTCTTGTTAATCTTCGTTTAAGATCATGCTCGGTTTGATGTTATTACCCGTTCAAACAAACTGAACCATATGAAAATTTATCTAGGAAATGCGTAACTTGTAGTAATGCTAAATACACTTATTTAGGGGTTGAGCTCTGTTGCGATTTAAGTCTGTTAGTTCTACGAAGACATATATATTTGATTTTTTTTTAATATTTGGCCACTGAACACTGGATTCATTATTATATCATTCAGTGAAAACAATATTTAATATAATATTGGGTTCATCGATAGTGAAATCAAATGGATTAAGAATTTACCAAGACATGTCAAGTACACTTGAGTGTGAGATTCTGTTCATATGAAAACTTAATTAGCATGTTTTTTTTTTGGTTCCGGTTATGTAATAATAATAATAATAATAATAATAATAATAATAATAATAATAATAATAATAATAATAATAATAATAATAATAATAATAATAACAATAATGATATAAAAGTAATAAAATAAAATAAAATAAAAAAACTATCACTTGAAAGTTGATAAATCCTATAGTGTTGAAGCCATCTTGTTCTGTTGGTATACGTTCACATACATATGTAGTATTTATTCAAAAGATAAAGCATTGTTCTAATGTTTAGTAAGTTAAATAAATACTTGTATGCATGATAGATGCAACTTAATCATAATTCATATTATAATTCAAGTCTTATAAAAAAAATAGGAAAATTATATGACAAATTTAATTCATACAAAAGTCCCCAAATAATTGACCTCGGATCCGTAACCTCCTTTATATTGTGTCATTTGCTTAGAATATTGTTGTTATATATTTTAGGGTAATTTTGTCATTTGGAGTGTTCGTTTCCACCACGGTATCCTTCGTGGATCCTTATACGCAACCACTCATGATCTCGAGACTCCACCAACTTTACTCGCGGTTTAAGTGTACTTTCTACGCAAAATTGTGAGCATACTCGACCCTTTTTACGCTTTAAAGCTTTTTTTTTGGGTGCAACATGTATACAAATCCACTTTACGCAATCGATTATAATTAAATACTCAGACCACCGAACGCGTTCATTGTTATGCTTTGGTTGTTTATGCTTGTGAGTTCCAACTTGTAATTCATGATATTGTTATGCTTAGGTTGTTATGCATGCTAGTTAAGGACTTTAATTATATACTATTTGCTATGCGCAAGTTGTTTATGTATGCTTGTTCAACTTGAATATAGAATGCCATGTGGAAGTGAGACAAACTTTTATACTTATAGTTATATTCAAACTTGTATGCTCGCCAGTGCTTTTGTACTAATCCATGCTTTTAATACATGTTGCAGGATTGTGACAGGTGAATCAAGTAGGATTGCCTAGAAACACATTTAAACTTTGTTGCTCGTTGTATTGGAATTTACTTTCAATCCTGTTGTATTCTGGTTCGAATACTTGTAATAGTTCATTATTAATGAAAAGAATTATAACTGTTTGAATACATATTGTGCATTATTTATTTTAAATTTGTTATGTTCTAGATCAAACCATGTAAAATGTAAACATTAAATACTTGACACACATAAGCGTTATGAAGTCTCGAGCAATCTACACACTTCGTCTCATCCCGATGTTTCCGCCATCGGTTGGGGTGTGACAGATTGGTATCAGAGCCATAACTATAGGGAATTAGGTAGAATTGCCATGTTCGACCTAGTCTATAGTCTAAGTACCAAAACTTGACCATTCCGGATTCTTGCTTAATATGAAATTCTCCCTCTTTGCTTCTACCTCTTCGTTTTGTCTAAATATACAATGTGCCTTTTCTAAGACATTTTACGTAATAAATAGCTTGAAGACACTCATATTCCACAATCGAAATAACTCATCAAAATAGGGGTGATTCCTGCCTTTGGTGACGAATTTCAATCCACCTTACATGTTATTTAGCACGAAATTTCACCATCAAGTCCGGAGTGATATCCATATCTTGATGGAAAATTTCCATTTCATATTCTAGTGGATCCTTATCGACGACTTGAGATTTTATCTTGTTCGTTCAATGAACCACATTTTGAGGACGAAATTGTCAAGCTAGGATTGATATCCGCACCTTGATGACTGGTCCCACTCTTCGATTTTCAATCTCGCCAAAGTTTCGTATCTTCCATCAAATCAGGGACGTGTATTAACTGGAAGGGTAAAATACTGTTAATCGCCTGGCGACGAGAGTATTATATCTATTAGGCCAAAGCATGTCTCCCTAATTCGGAAGGACTTACGATTCACTTTGGAATAGTCGAAGTTTCTCAACCCGAAACGCTCCAATACTTACCAAGTCTCTCTTTTACGTTATCTTAATTTCTATACAATTTAATACCTCTTATGACGTTAAAAAATCAACGTTATACTAGAATCAATTTGATGCACAACACACTTCGCAATTCCAAAGTTCAAAATTTATTTCACAACAATTCGATACATGCATACTAATATGTTATACTTGGTTCGGGATTACTGGATTATTCTATTGTGAGGAACTTGTCCTTGAAACCACACCTTAACATGTATAGCACTATGCGTATTGCTATAGGAGTAGCGCCCGCCCCGATTCTTAGGGTCATGTTAAGTAAACAACATAACACCCTCTTCGTTGCGACGATGTTGGGTAGTCACAATTGCGGTACACGATGGTTTGATCCGTAAACTTTGATCAGGCCACACCTTAACATGTATAACGCTTGTGTAGCGTTATAGGAGTAGCGCCCGCCCCGATTCTTAGGGTCATGTTAAGTAAACAACATTACACCCTCTTCGTTGGGACGATGTTGGGTAGTCACAATTGCTGTACACGATGGTTTGATCCGTAAACTTTGATCAGGCCACACCTTAACATGTATAGCGCTTGTGTAGCGTTATAGGAGTAGCGCCCGCCCCGATTCTTAGGGTCATGTTAAGTAAACAACATTACACCCCCTCCGTTGCGACGAAGTTGGGTAGTCAACATTGCGGTACACGATGGTTTGACCTGTTTCTCACATACCAGTAATACGTTAATCTTGATAACTAAGTATGTCATGTGGATTGTTTGAAGTTTTATGCTAGTACCTATATCCTCAAAATGGAAGATTTATCATCAAGTTAGGAATGAATTCCTTATCTTGACGATTACCTCCACATTTTTCCTTTTATAACGACTTCACCAACGAGCTATGGGTGAATACCCTATCTCGGTGATCGTTACCAAAACTTTTGGAAAATCTATCATGCTCAAACTCGTTATTTATACAATTGATACTATATACAAAATTGATATACACTCATATCCGTATTCATACTCACACTTATACTCATACGCTATACTCTCATATACTCACGGATACACACTTAAATCTATATACGCTACCATACACATATATTCTTACTCATCATACGTTAATGTGCCCTGACCCGTGCACTACTAATACAAACTATGCTGATCATGCACATACCAAAATAATCGCAAATGCATATGAGATTATCTTGTTAAGTGCATGAGAACCATAGTAGGTTTTACTGTATAACATAACAGGGAACATAACATGACACCGAATAGCGAAACGGACTTAACATGGTATAAACATGGTGGATACGCCGCTGGTACTTCCTATATATAAGTGTTCCTATCATGTTACCAAATTTTCGTGAAAACGTGCCATGAGGAATTCGGGGTTTCCTTAGACCCTCATCGAATACAAACTTTGATCACCCGCAATCTATTTTCGGTTATACACGCACATACTTCGAAATGCTAACTTTTTCTAAAGTCTTTCACTTAAATAAATTTCGGGACGAAATTCCCTAAAGTAGGGGAGACTGTAACGCCTCGTAATTTCGAATTTTATTTTTATAAATAAAAATTTGTACTCTACGTTTGAGGCATTAATTATCATAAAAGTTTGTATTTTTAAACCTATTTGATGTTCGCATAACCCATCGTTCAAACGACACATTTTAAGCATTTTAACATAATGACGAACGTATGCGACTAATATCGACTGCCGACACCAACATTTATTACTTTTAACCCTAAACTAATGTATACGAAACGTTACGAAGTGTTCGGGTTTTGATAACGAGTCTCGTAGGAATTATGAGCCACTTAACACGAGATTGGGCTTGTGGGCCTTGGGCTCAAGCCCACCTAAAATAAAATCTAACCTAAGTATAAATAGAAAAGAGAACCCTAAATATACAATTTCATATCAGCTGTTACCTTACCCATTCCTTCCCTCTCAAATTCTTTGTCTGAAGTCCCTAAACCCACACACAAACAAACTCAAACCAAATCACACTCACCTTTCCATTATACACACACTTCCACCCTCTCAGTCACTCCTCCCCCTCGACAGTAGACCGATTATGCCGGTGGTGAACAGAGACAGCACCGCCGCTCTCGGCGGCGGTGGAACCATCTGCAACGACGTTGGTGCTAGCGGGTACGGACGGCGGAGCGGAGGTGTGGTTATGGCTGTGGTGAATCGGAGACTCGGTCCGACGAGCTGAACTGGTGGTCGACGGCGGGGCTGGCGGTCGGAGCCACGATAGTGGGGATGGTGGAGTTTGGTTTCGAATCTCGGCTCGGGCACGGGTACACAAGTTAAACCTGGTTCAGTTCAGTTTGGGTTGTTTTGGTTCGTATACGATTTGTTGGGTTCGAGTTTTGCTGGAGAATCGGAGAAGACGACCGGAAATCCCATCAACACGTGTCCGGTATACCTTTCGTTATCAAACTGTTTTTTTCTTGTTAATCTTCGTTTAAGATCATGCTCGGTTTGATGTTATTACCCGTTCAAACAAACTGAACCATATGAAAATTTATCTAGTAAATGCGTAATTTGTAGTAATGCTAAATACACTTGTTTAGGGGTTGAGCTCTGTTGCGATTTAAGTCTGTTAGTTCTACGAAGACATATATATTTGATTTTTTTTTTTAATATTTGGCCTTTGAACACTGGATTCATTATTATATCATTCAGTGAAAACAATATTTAATATAATATTGGGTTCATCGATAGTGAAATCAAATGGATTAAGAATTTACCAAGACATGTCAAGTACACTTGAGTGTGAGATTCTGTTCATATGAAAACTTAATTAGCATGTTTTTTTGTTACTGTTATGTAATAATAATAATAATAATAATAATAATAATAATAATAATAATAATGATATAAAAGTAATAAAATAAAATAAAATAAAAAAACTATCACTTGAAAGTTGATAAATCCTATAGTGTTGAAGCCATCTTGTTCTGTTGGTATACGTTCACATACATATGTAGTATTTATTCAAAAGATAAAGCATTGTTCTAATGTTTAGTAAGTTAAGTAAATACTTTTATGCATGATAGATGCAACTTAATCATAATTCATATTATCATTCAAGTCTTATAAAAAAAAATAGGAAAATTATATGACAAATTTAATTCATACAAAAGTCCCCAAATAATTGACCTCGGATCCGTAACCTCCTTTATATTGTGTCATTTGCTTAGAATATTGTTGTTATATATTTTAGGGTAATTTTGTCATTTGGAGTGTTCGTTTCCACCACGGTATCCTTCGTGGATCCTTATACGCAACCACTCATGATCTCGAGACTCCACCAACTTTCCTCGCGGTTTAAGTGTACTTTCTACGCAAAATTGTGAGCATACTCGACCCTTTTTACGCTTTAAAGCTTTTTTTTTTGGGTGCAACATGTATACAAATCCACTTTACGCAATCGATTATAATTAAATACTCAAACCACCGAACGCGTTCATTGTTATGCTTTGGTTGTTTATGCTTGTGAGTTCCAACTTGTAATTCATGATATTGTTATGCTTAGGTTGTTATGCATGCTAGTTAAGGACTTTAATTATATACTATTTGCTATGCGCAAGTTGTTTATGTATGCTCGTTCAACTTGAATATAGAATGCCATGTGGAAGTGAGACAAACTTTTATACTTATAGTTATATTCAAACTTGTATGCTCGCCAGTGCTTTTGTACTGATCCATGCTTTTAATACATGTTGCAGGATTGTGACAGGTGAATCAAGTAGGATTGCCTAGAAACACATTTAAACTTTGTTGCTCGTTGTATTGGAATTTACTTTCAATCCTGTTGTATTCTGGTTCGAATACTTGTAATAGTTCATTATTAATGAAAAGAATTATAACTGTTTGAATACATATTGTGCATTATTTATTTTAAATTTGTTATGTTCTAGATCAAACCATGTAAAATGTAAACATTAAATACTTGACACACATAAGCGTTATGAAGTCTCGAGCAATCTACACACTTCGTCTCATCCCGATGTTTCCGCCATCGGTTGGGGTGTGACACTCAGGGCGTTAATAAGGAATCTTGCAAGTTCTAGATGCCTAAAGTCTGTTGAACAGTCTTCTTTTATTTGATCCGCCTGTGGATCCTTTACTTTCCATTGTAATACTTTGACATTACTTTATATTCGGAATGTAATATATTTATCTTTTGCTTCCGCTGTGCATTTGTACATTGTGTTGTTTGACTATGATGACATCAATTACGTCACGATACTCCCCACCAGGCCCACCGGTGAAACGTGGAAATTCGGGGTGTGACACTCGCGGACTGACTGAACTCCAAATCGTGCAAACTGAGTGAATGGGTCGATAGAAATTGACTCAATTGGGCCGAACTCGACTTTATGTATCTGACACAAATCCAAGTCACATGGGCCGACGAAACAATTAAACAAATCAAATGCACCTTTGGGCCGATGACTTAATACAATCAACCTGTGATTGGGCCGATATATCCACTAAACCGACAAGTTTAAGTGTGTTTGAATCTGATTGTGCCGCTTACCTTATCAACATATGGGTTGCCAAACTTCAAGTTTGCATTAAATCTGATTGGGCCAAATACTACTGATGACTTTTAACACTATTATATGATTGGGCCAACACTTAAAGACTTAATCAAATATTGTGATTGGACCGTGTGAATGATGGATCACATGCAGCCGAGACCAGATCACATGGTATTTTCACTTGACCGACAATTTAAATTCAAAGACTATGATTGGGCCGATACTCTCTAACACGAAATATGATTGGGCCTATAAAACAACTGATTAATTGAGTCTGGCATATAATCACATGCAGTGGACCATCATGAGCCGACAACCTTGATTGTATTTAATAGGACCGATTTTAATTCAAATAAAATGATGACAATTGAATCTGGTTATGCCGTTTGGTTTGACAAACGCACCTGCAGTGTTCATGGATTTGATGAATCGAGTTTGTAAGCCGTACTTGGATAAGTTCGTGATCGTATTCATCGACGACATCTTGATTTATTCGAAGACGAAGGCTGAGCACGAGCAGCATCTTAGAGCTATTCTGGAGCTGCTAAAGAAGGAACAGTTGTATGCCAAGTTCTCTAAGTGTGAGTTTTGGCTAAGAGAAGTGCAATTCCTTGGGCACGTGGTGAATGGAGATGGAATCCATGTGGACCCGACCAAGATCGAGGCGATCAAAGATTGGGAAACGCCAAAGACGCCAACCGAGATTCGGCAATTCTTGGGTTTGGCTGGTTATTATTGAAGGTTCATCGAGAACTTTTCAAAGATCGCTCAACCGTTGACACTCCTCATGCAGAAGGATAAGAAGTTTGATTGGGGAATCAAACAGGATGAAGCGTTTCAGACATTGAAGGATAAGCTTTGCAACGCGCCAATCTTAGCTCTACCAGAAGGCACTGACGATTTCGTGGTATACTGCGACGCATCGCGTCAAGGATTGGGTTGTGTGTTGATGCAACATCAAAAGGTTATCGCCTACGCATCACGCCAACTGAAAGTGCACGAAAAGAACTATACCACTCATGATTTGGAGCTAGGCGCAGTGGTTTTTGCCTTGAAGATCTGGAGACACTACCTTTACGGTACAAAGTGTACAATCTTCACAGATCACAAGAGCCTCCAGCATATATTCAATCAGAAGGAGTTGAATATGAGGCAAAGGCGATGGGTCGAGTTGTTGAACGATTACGACAGCGAGATCAAGTATCATCCAGGGAAGGCGAATGTGGTCGCTGATGCCCTAAGTCGTAAAGAGAGAATCAAGCCCATAAGGGTTAGGGCTATGGAAATGATAATTCAAACCGACCTTTCCTCGCGTTCGTGCAGCACAGAAGGAAGCTCTCAAGGAGGGAAACCTTGAGGAAGAATATCTCCGTGGGATGGAGAAGATATTGGTGCCAAACAGGGAAGGAACGTTATGTTTTGGGAAAAGGATTTGGGTTCCTCTGTTTGGTGGTTTAAGAGAAGTTATCTTTGATGAAGCTCACAAGTCGCGGTACTCTATCCACCCTGGAGCGGATAAGATGTACCAAGATCTTAAAGATTATTATTGGTGGCCTAGGATGAAAGGCGATGTTGCTATTTACGTGAGCAAATGTTTAACTTGCGCCAAAGTTAAGGCGGAATACCAGAAGCCTTCGGGACTTCTGCAGCAACCAAAAATTCCCCAGTGGAAGTGGGAAGAAATCTCCATGGATTTTATTACAAAGTTGCCAAGAACGCCAAAAGGCCATGACACTATCTGGGTGATAGTGGATCGCTTAACGAAGTCAGCACACTTCTTACCTATCCGCGAGAAGGATAACACAAGCAAATTGGCTGAAATCTACATGAGAGAGATTGTTACACGCCATGGAGTACCTGTCTCGATTATTTCTGATAGAGATGGGAGGTTCGTATCGAGGATATGGCAATCCTTCCAGGAAGCTTTTGGCTCAAAGCTGAATATGAGCACAGCTTTTCACCTGCAGACCGACGGTCAAAGTGAGCGGACGATTCAGACGTTGGAGGACATGCTGAGAGCATGTGTGATGGATTTAGGAGGTAGCTGGGATAAGCATTTACCCCTGGTTGAGTTTTCATACAACAACAGCTACCACACCAGTATTGGTGCCGCGCCATTCGAAGCGTTATATGGGCGCAAGTGCAGGTCGTCGCTCTGTTGGTCTGACGCGGGTGATAGACAATTGGTAGGTCCCGATGTAGTTCAGGAAACTACAGATAAGATCGCGCAAATCCGAGATCGCATTAGTGCGGCTGGTGACCGTCAGAAGACCTACGAAGATCTGAAAAGGAAACCTCAGGAGTTTGAGGTTGGGGATATGGTTTTGTTGAAGGTATCACCCTGGAAGGGTGTGGCACGCTTTGGGAAGCATGGGAAGTTGAATCCGCGTTACATTGGTCCTTTCAAGGTTTTGGAAAGAATCGGGACCGTAGCATACAAGTTGGATCTACCTGCCGAACTGAATAATGTTCACGATACATTTCATGTATCCAATCTGAAGAGAAGTCCAACTCAAGTTAACGTTGCCATTCCTACCGACGAAATTCATATTGATGACACGCTCCACTTCGTTGAAGAACCTGTCGAGGTCACGGATTGGAAAGTTAACAAGACCCGCCGGAGCAGTGTCAAGCTCGTCAAAGTTCGCTGGAATGCTAGACATGGTCCTGAGTTCACCTGGGAGCGTGAAGACCGAATGAAAGAGAAATACCCCCACTTATTTCCTGAGAACCCTACTTCTACAAGCAGAATTTAAAATTTCGGGACGAAATTTATTTAACGGGGGGAGAATGTGACAACCCTCACAAAATCAGGTATCCGTACGACGTAATTAACTATTAATTGTTGCCTAATTACTGTGCTTAACTGAGGTTTCTGATAAACTGCTACTTGATTGTTGATACTTGTACATATCTGCATCATACTTTGATTTTTTTTTTCCGTCACTACATTATTTACTTACTGAACTCTAGTGACAAACATGATGCACAAAAGCACAGTAGCACTTGAACGGATAACCTATTTGACATGCTGATATAGCCAGCATCAGGCAGACACTGCCTCTAAAGGCCTGAATGAGCCAGAAATATTTTACTGCACCCATAGTGTGTGTAGGGATACAAGGGTTGTATAACTGCGTCTCTAGGAATAAGATACAGAGATTGGATGTGCCTAAAACGTACTTAAAGCACGAAACACAGCACTTTTATTTACATACTAGCTTCTAGCTAACTAATAAAGTGCCAAAATATGAGGAAATATTCCTGACACTTTGCAGAATAAATTGTGTCGCTAAAAATATTAATTACGACGCTTAAAAGATTACTTAAGCACTTTAACGGATTACTATCCGACCGAACAACCGGACTATACCCGGAACATAAAAATATTGCCAGAAATATTATTGGTATTTTTCTGAGCCAGTTAGGGTCCCTGATTACCCTAACATTCGCTTTATAACGCGTCACGCAACTAACAGGGTTAATCTCTAAAAGTAACCAACTTAATGAAACTGAACTCTAACTGAACAATCAAGATCCAACCGGGTACCCCCCCCCCTTTGGGCCGGTTCCATTCTAATGGAACAAGGGTACAACCTTTTGATTATTATATTTGATATTGTGGACATCTAGACGACATGAAACCATTGGACGATAGCACTTGATTTTCTCTATATAAACACACACACACATTAGAGATTTTCACACACAAACCACCAACATCACCCTCTCTCTCTTGCTCCCTCTCTTCTCGGCCGAACTCCCCACACCCATCCATCATATTTTCGAGTTCTTGTCTTGCCATTCCAAGCTCATACAAGTGTCGGGGATCACGTATTAGGAGCTTTGAAGCAAGGGGAAGTTGGAGGACCTCGTTCATTTGCTTTTATCCACGCCATTTTCGCCAAAGATCTTCCCTAGCCCCGAGCTAGAGGTATAACATTTAAAACTCGCTCTTGATCGTATCTAAAGTGGTTAAAATGATTTTTAACGGTTAAAAGTCGGAAACCCATCTTTTGAATCTTTAAAGGCTACTAAAACTCGAATATTGTTGGTTAAAAGCTTAGAACGCGTGTAAAAGTCGTAGTATTGGAATATGTTGGTTGTAGAGACCCGATCTACGATGTGGTGGCTCTTATCATCGTTTAACCCGACTTTGTTAAGATCACGAATCTTGACATAAGCTTGTTTCTAGCGGTACGAGGGTTAAAAGGTGAAACTCCACCACACGGGAAACATGAACTTGTGTAAAAGTGTTTTGACATGTAAAATAGTATTTAAAACGAGCCGATCTACGTATGTACAAGTGGTATATTCGTAGAACCGGGTGTCGAGAAAATCATGTTTTATATAAGTTGGATAACATGTTAACAAAGATGATTTTTATAAACTACAAGTGTATAAACACTTGTGAAACGAAAGATCCGACAAAATAACAATTTTTATAAAAATTGTCGGGAAGTTGTAAAGAGTGATTTGTTCCAAAAACGGGGTTTTTACAAGACTAAACTATTATATACATAGATCCACTAAATATAACGAGATCTACACAATAGTTTTAGAAAAACTACAAGTTCATGTAATAATGCGATTTTACATACTAGTCTACAAGTTTGAAGAGTTGAAACTTGTGTAATGTGTTGGAAATTGATTGGTTGATTTAAAAAAAGTGTTGAAATGATTTTGTAAAAGAAAATGATACGCTTAAAAGCGTGGCCACCTCCGGTTACAGGGGAAACTCTGGCGAAATTTTCTAAAATCTAACACTTAGAATTATTTACAAGTGTTAGACTACTTTTGACATATTTTCAAATATATTTCGCCATGACTCTATTTACAAATATTCGGAGGTGGGGTTTTCACAAAAATAAACGTGATAAATATTTATTCGATAAATATATTTTTCACAACACTGTTTATGATTATTTTGTGAAAATGTATAAATATTATTTTTAGAGTAAAAATAATATTTACTAACTTTATCGAACCCAAAATAATACCAACGCCTACACGACAAACATATAAGTTACAACGGTAATTACTATTACCACATAATCGCCAAAACGTAACTTACGCCTTATCCGGAAATATTCATAAATGCGGATATTGTCAACGTATTATTTTGGAAAGTATTATACGAAGAGAAAATATATTATTTTTGAGAAAAATAATTATATTTTGGAATGAGAAGTAAATATATTAAGTGAGACTTAATATTATAAACGCGCATGTATTAATTCCCCCATCCTTGGGAAGGAGATTTACTACCAAATATAAACACGAAATAGTTGTCTAACTATTTCCCAAAAACTTAACCTATAAAGCTAAGTCACAGCCATCCGTCTAATAGAATTAGCACATGTAGGTCGTTGCACAGCTTTCGGACATTTGGAGTGCTTGATTTAGCTACGCACTAACTGTGAGTTCATGTCCCCCTTTTCCCTTAACTGTTTTCAGTTTTATAAACTGCGGGGGTGAAATACATGTTACTATGATTATGAATACTTGATACATGGTATGGTTAGCGTAAGGAGGGTTACTACTTAGATCATGTGAGTGGGTAGGCGCAACTTGAGGCCATTAATCCTCGTAGTAGGACCGAGGGACAGGAGCGGTAGATCTATCTGGGTGTAGCGAGCCCAGCCCCAGGTCCAGCTAAACGGACCTCGGGGTGACTTAGTGCCCGACGCATAAATCCGCTAGGTTTGAGTCATCCCTACTTGCACTTCACACATATCAATGGCCTTGCAAACCATTGGTGATCTCTTTTTCCTTATTTGCTACATACCAGGGTTTTGATAAAGATAAAGGTTTATTTACTCACTATCGCATGAACTCGCTCAACATTATTGTTGATTTTTCAACTTACATGTATTTCAGGAAATTAACGATCTGGCGCGGTATGGCTTGTTTTCCCGCTGCATTAGGCCCGAGGTCATCCAGGGTTCGAGGCTTGTGACTCTTTCCTGGACAAGTCACAGTCCTTGAATCATGTTTATGTTAAGTTTGCATTTGTAAAGTTTAGACAAGTTATGGTTGTTGGGTTTTAACCCATTAAGACAATGTTTAATATTTTTATTATCAATGGATGATCTTGCATATTTTTAATTCATATAGCTTGTTATGATTAAGCTATGGTATTAAGAAGTCACACCAAATTAACCACGCTTCCGCAAAGCCAGGGTGTGACAAGAAAATCAGAATTAGTGGCTGAATTGGTATGAACTCTTCCTCCTGAGCTCTGATACCACTTGTAGGATCGTTTTCGGACCCGAATGAGTCGATCAGAAGAGTTTATCTCAACACGAAAGGCGAAACAGACGTGTAGAGTTTAATTCAGCAAGATTCACACTATAAACTGTTGTATGATTGATTTTATAACAATTTACAACCTGGCAACACTTCGGCAGCACTTCGTTGCACAAGCCGGAAAGTTACAAATGAAATAGACAAGTGAGGTATTTATAGGAAGGACCCTTCCGTTTGAAAGTGGCATGACACCCTTCAAACGGACAGGCATGCTTCAAAGTGAACCCTCTTCAAACGGAACGGTCTTCAAACTTTCATGACACTCCTCAAACTTTCATGGCACTCCTCAAACTTTATGCCTTCAAACTTTTGTCTTCAAGTTTAGTAAACCGAGACTCGATATAGGACGAAGACAACAGATGTATGCACCAACAGTATACCCTCGACACATTACATTCACCATTCGGTGGTTTAGGAACTTATTTGTCATTTGTTCCTTTTCATACTCGGGACAGAATTTTCTTCCACTAGCTGCTTGAATTCTTCCCAACTCATGGCATAGGCCATATTTCTTCCTTTGGCTTGAAGTACCGTATTCCACCTTTCTGGCGCCCCTTCTTTAAAAAGATGCGACGCGTACATGACCTTGTCTTCCTCGACACATTTACTTATCATAATTACTGCTCGGTTTTCTCCAACCAACGCAGCGCTGCAGTCGCCGCTTCATTGCCTGCAAATTCAGCTGGTTTATAGGCAATAAATTCTTTATAAGTGCAACCAGGCGTTGCAGCTTTCATTCTTTTGAGAATTAAGGCTTGCAGTATATTATCATTATTATTGTTATTGTTGCCGCCTCCGTTTACACTATTACTGAAGTTATCTTCATGAGTACGTTTGCTAGGAATAATTTGAGGTTCAACTGGATGTCGAGCAGCAGCAAGTATTCTTGGATTAGCATTGGCTATTCCCTGAGCAACGATATTCTTGATATCTTGCCTATTTAGAAACTGATCGTCGTTGTTTTGCTCGGAATGATTAATTTCGTTAACGGGTTCATTACCAGTGTTTGCCATCTGATAATTAATTTATATAAATAATTAGAATAAAATAATTAATTATCAAATATAATAAAACAATTACACACACAATCAGGTTAACACGTGTAGCCAAAATTGTCGATTTCTCGACTTCCATTTTGCTAGTGGGACTAGGGAGTCAGTCTGGGAGGCTGGGAGAGTTTGCTAGTGGGACTAGGGAGTCAGTCTAGGAGGCTGGGAAAGTTGGCTAGTGGGACTAGGAAGGACAGTCTGGGAGGCTGGGAGGCTAGTGGGACTAGGTGGATTATGTGATTATTATTTGGTAACTTACGTGATTACCTGATTTACTGATTATTTGTGCATACTTGTGATTGTGTTACAGACACATGGATACATCAGGCACCGGAGACTCAGATACCACTGGACCTCTACCCATAGTGTCGGATGACATTGTGTCATCGGAGCATGAGGTGCATACCTCAGACTACACGAGCACGGACAATGATGACTTCCAGCCGTTCGCTCTACCCGACGGCGCTGATGAGCATACTGATGACTCCCTGCCCTTCGCTCTACCCGAGGGTGCTTATGAGCCTATTGATGGCGATCCTGCTGAGTATCTTCCTTTGGTAGCGATTCCAGCTCCCATACCCCTTGCTTCTTATCCAGCATACGACTTGCTACCAGACGCCGAGGTTGACGGCGACATTGATCTCTTTGAGGACGAGCCCTACGAGGATGAGATTCCTGATGCAGCCCGTCTTCCCGCTGGCGATCTTTTGATGATCGCTGGTGCTCCAGTTGAGGACTCGCCCGCCCATTCGCCAGTTCCAGACTCCTTTGAGTCTGTGGCATCTGTACCGTCTCACGAGGTGAGCACGCAGCATTTTGTTCATGACTCGGACCCCAATCAGGCATCTTCTGCCGCCCCCATTCCGAGCTTTGTGTTCGAGCACGACGATATTGAGGATTCCGATCCCATTTTTCCTCCAGGATTTGATCCTGACCGCGATATTGAGTATATTCCTATGGACCATCATATGGAGGACCCTGTTGATCCCGTTGATGCTATCGATCCCTTTGACCCAGAGATTGATTTTGACATGGCTTTTGATGACCCAGAGCCTGCCTTAGCCCCAGAGCAGGCAGCTGCTCTCGATCCTGTTGAGCCCGTTTTGGCCGACCCACCTGTTGGTGGTGTTCCTTTGATAGCTGATGATCCTGTTATTGATCCACCTTTTGTTGACCCACCTTTGATTGCTGACGTCCCTGTTGACCATCATATTGATCATGTTGATCCTGTCATTGCTCCTTTGATCCTGTACCCATTGAGCCTGAGCACGCTCTATTTGCAGAGCATATGGATCCACCCGATGAGGAGGCTCAGCACGGTTGGATACCGGCTGACGAGGATGTTCCACCGCTTCCACCACATCACACTGATGCACATCATACTGATTTTTCATTTCAGATCCCACCGTTTGTACCTCCAGCGGGGCCTGGAGAGGGCTCTTCAGCCCACCCCTTTGGGCACATACCGATGCCTATGCCTTTCGTACCTCAGATGACACCTGTTCCATCTTCTGTTCATGTAGCACCATTCGATCCCACCAGCACGCCACTGCTTTGGTCATCTTCCTCTCCGATGCCACCCACTGATCCATATCATCCATTCCATATGGGGCATACCATAGAGGACGTCTTGATGTCCTTTGTCCATCAGCATGAGTCCCATACACAGCGACTCCAGGAGCTCGAGAGAGCTCAGCTATCGATAGGTCCTTATCATGGTCAGACGTCTTCATCTTTTCAGCCTTTTCGATCATTACCCCCGGACTTTGCTGCCCGACTTTCGACTATGGAGCAGCAGATCGCTTCTGTTATTCGCACTCAGCAGGCGATGGAGGAGGATTGGCTTCATTTACGCCGCTTACTCTACGCTCACTTTCCCCCTCCTCCACCCCCATCCGCATAGAGCTCATCGGTGCCATAGTGGTAGACGTGGGTGAGACGACCGCGATTGTGACTGCACAGCCTTTTGGAGACCATCTGACAATACTGATTTTTGTTGATATTTGTTGATGTACTGGATGTATGTGACACTGATGTGATATTGTTTTTGACAGGGGTGATGTAGCCCCTATTTGATTTGTGATTGTATGATACAGTGACGTACTGATACCCTTACCACATTATGGTCTCGATATATATAACAATCGCCGTATTCTCACCATATCTGATTCACTTGATTGCTTATTTATGTTTTGTGACATGGGATGTTGAATGTATGATATTTGCAACATGGGATGTTGGGACATGGGATGTTGTATGTATGATATTTGCAACATGGGATGTTGGGACATGGGATGTTGTATGTATGATATTTGCAACATGGGATGTTGGGACATGGGATGTTGTGTGTATGATATTTGTGACATGGGATGTTGGGACATGGGATGTTGTGTGTGATATATTGATAACATGAGATGTTATATGCTATTACTATTACTATATACGTATGTTTATTATGGCCTAATCGACGTACGCATCTTTAGAAGATGGCACCAAGACGTCAACCGCAGCCGATGCCCCCCATTGCTCAATATGCTGCCTCGCAAGGAGGACCAAGCGGAAGTAGCTCGAACATTAACGGCAACCAAAATCCTCCTCATGGTAACCCTAAGTCATTAAGACATACCAGGCCTAAATGGATTCCTTTAGCAGATGCTAATGCCGTTCCTATGATGTAATGTATGTGCAGGGTGCACCTACAAACAATTCTTGGACTACAAGCCCATAAACTTCGACGGCACAGGTGGTGCTGTTGCTTTCGTCCGCTGGACAGAGAAGACCGAGTCCGTACTTCGCATGAGCAAATGTGCGCTAGATCAACAAGTCACTTACATCTCAGGGCTATTTGTGGATGGAGCCCTATCCTGGTGGAATCTACAGGTTCAGACCCTAGGAGAAGCCGCAGCTTACGCACTAACGTGGACTGAGTTGAAGGAACTTATGCGCAAGAAGTACTGTTCTCGCGCTGAAATCCAGAGGTTAGAGACCGAATTCTGGCACCTGAAGATGGAAGGTTCAAAGATAGCTGAATATGTTCAGAGGTTCCACGATTTGTCGCATGTGGTACCCTATATGGTTACGCCCGAGTTCAAAAGGATTGAACGCTTCATCTGGGGATTGGCTCCTCAGATAATCAGCATGGTGACTTCTTCCAAACCTGCAACCATCACAGAAGCCATTGATCTGAGTGTAGCTCTCACCGAAGAGGCGATTCGGTTGAACAAGTTTGATGAGGTTGAGCCCAAGAAGAAGGAGACTCATGTGGAGTCATCTGGTGGTAATAAGCGAAAGTTTTCGAGTTTCAAGCAAAGCACCGGGATGGTGGTTAAGAAGGGAGAATCGAATGCGCCAGCTCAAGATACGGCTGGTGGTAGAAAGAAAGGGAAGGGATACATGGGTGCACACCCCAAGTGCAACTCATGCCAAAAACATCACTCTGGTCGTTGCAGCCTGAGAGTTTGTGAATCATGTGGGAAGACTGGTCATACGAAGGACTTTTGTTGGGCTAGTGCTGGCCGGGGAGGCCAGGGAGGATCTGGGAATAGGAATAACCGTGGTGGTAATGGGAACCGCCCACAAGGAAACCAGGGAAGTGATGGGAACCGTGCCAATAATGCTAACCAAGCGGGCGCCATGAATCGGAACCAGGGAAACCATCAAGCTGGAAACAATGGTGGAAACGGGCAGAGGCCCGAATGTTTCAATTGTGGAGATCAAGGGCATTTCAAGAGGAATTGCCCAGAATTAAACCAGGCACGCGGAAGAGTTTTTAACATGGAAGCCAGGGAAGCGCGCCAGGATCCCAATGTTGTCACTGGTACGTTCCCTGTAAACCAACGCTATGCATCCGTTTTGTTTGATACTGGTGCCGATTATAGCTTCGTATCATTAGAATTTAAGAACATGCTTGGTTTAGCCGCTAGTAAGTTAGATATTCCATACTCGATTGAATTGGCAAATGGGAAGTTAGTAGAAGCTAACGAAGTGATTCGAGGTTGCGCAATCGAATTGGGAGAGCGTGAGTTCGCTCTAGATCTACTACCCGTCCAGTTGGGAAGCTTCGACGTGGTAGTAGGGATGGATTGGTTATCGAGTAACAAGGCAGAGATAGTTTGCCACGAGAAGATTATTCGTATCCCGACCGACGATGGTGAGACCATTGTTGTTCATGGGGAAAAGCGTGAGATGCCGTTAAGGATGATTAGCTGCCTGAAAGCAAGGAAGTGTTTGAAGAGAGGATGTGTTGCTTTTCTAGCACACATTGTGGATAAGAAGGCTGCTGAGCCAAAGATCGAAGACATCCCTGTCGTGAGGGAATACCCAGAATTCTTTCCAGAAGACTTGCCTGGCTTGCCACCTCAAAGGCAAGTGGAGTTTCGCATCGACTTAGTTCCAGGCGCTGCGCCTGTGGCTAAGTCACCCTATAGACTTGCTCCGTCTGATATGCAAGAACTGTCGACACAACTTCAAGAGTTGTTAGACAAGGGATTTATCCGACCGAGCTTCTCGCCTTGGGGAGCTCCAGTTTTGTTTGTGAAGAAGAAAGATGGCAGTTTCCGCATGTGCATTGACTAAAGAGAGTTGAACAAGCTGACGATCAAGAATAGGTATCCCCTGCCAAGAATCGATGATCTGTTCGACCAGCTTCAAGGTTCAAGCTTCTATTCAAAGATCGATCTTCGATCTGGATACCATCAGCTGCGGATACAGGAAGAGAGTATTCCGAAGACAGCTTTCAGAACTCGATATGGGCACTACGAGTTTCTGGTTATGCCGTTTGGTTTGACAAACGCACCTGCAGTGTTCATGGATTTGATGAATCGAGTTTGTAAGCCGTACTTGGATAAGTTCGTGATCGTATTCATCGACGACATCTTGATTTATTCGAAGACGAAGGCTGAGCACGAGCAGCATCTTAGAGCTATTCTGGAGCTGCTAAAGAAGGAACAGTTGTATGCCAAGTTCTCTAAGTGTGAGTTTTGGCTAAGAGAAGTGCAATTCCTTGGGCACGTGGTGAATGGAGATGGAATCCATGTGGACCCGACCAAGATCGAGGCGATCAAAGATTGGGAAACGCCAAAGACGCCAACCGAGATTCGGCAATTCTTGGGTTTGGCTGGTTATTATTGAAGGTTCATCGAGAACTTTTCAAAGATCGCTCAACCGTTGACACTCCTCATGCAGAAGGATAAGAAGTTTGATTGGGGAATCAAACAGGATGAAGCGTTTCAGACATTGAAGGATAAGCTTTGCAACGCGCCAATCTTAGCTCTACCAGAAGGCACTGACGATTTCGTGGTATACTGCGACGCATCGCGTCAAGGATTGGGTTGTGTGTTGATGCAACATCAAAAGGTTATCGCCTACGCATCACGCCAACTGAAAGTGCACGAAAAGAACTATACCACTCATGATTTGGAGCTAGGCGCAGTGGTTTTTGCCTTGAAGATCTGGAGACACTACCTTTACGGTACAAAGTGTACAATCTTCACAGATCACAAGAGCCTCCAGCATATATTCAATCAGAAGGAGTTGAATATGAGGCAAAGGCGATGGGTCGAGTTGTTGAACGATTACGACAGCGAGATCAAGTATCATCCAGGGAAGGCGAATGTGGTCGCTGATGCCCTAAGTCGTAAAGAGAGAATCAAGCCCATAAGGGTTAGGGCTATGGAAATGATAATTCAAACCGACCTTTCCTCGCGTTCGTGCAGCACAGAAGGAAGCTCTCAAGGAGGGAAACCTTGAGGAAGAATATCTCCGTGGGATGGAGAAGATATTGGTGCCAAACAGGGAAGGAACGTTATGTTTTGGGAAAAGGATTTGGGTTCCTCTGTTTGGTGGTTTAAGAGAAGTTATCTTTGATGAAGCTCACAAGTCGCGGTACTCTATCCACCCTGGAGCGGATAAGATGTACCAAGATCTTAAAGATTATTATTGGTGGCCTAGGATGAAAGGCGATGTTGCTATTTACGTGAGCAAATGTTTAACTTGCGCCAAAGTTAAGGCGGAATACCAGAAGCCTTCGGGACTTCTGCAGCAACCAAAAATTCCCCAGTGGAAGTGGGAAGAAATCTCCATGGATTTTATTACAAAGTTGCCAAGAACGCCAAAAGGCCATGACACTATCTGGGTGATAGTGGATCGCTTAACGAAGTCAGCACACTTCTTACCTATCCGCGAGAAGGATAACACAAGCAAATTGGCTGAAATCTACATGAGAGAGATTGTTACACGCCATGGAGTACCTGTCTCGATTATTTCTGATAGAGATGGGAGGTTCGTATCGAGGATATGGCAATCCTTCCAGGAAGCTTTTGGCTCAAAGCTGAATATGAGCACAGCTTTTCACCTGCAGACCGACGGTCAAAGTGAGCGGACGATTCAGACGTTGGAGGACATGCTGAGAGCATGTGTGATGGATTTAGGAGGTAGCTGGGATAAGCATTTACCCCTGGTTGAGTTTTCATACAACAACAGCTACCACACCAGTATTGGTGCCGCGCCATTCGAAGCGTTATATGGGCGCAAGTGCAGGTCGTCGCTCTGTTGGTCTGACGCGGGTGATAGACAATTGGTAGGTCCCGATGTAGTTCAGGAAACTACAGATAAGATCGCGCAAATCCGAGATCGCATTAGTGCGGCTCGTGACCGTCAGAAGACCTACGAAGATCTGAAAAGGAAACCTCAGGAGTTTGAGGTTGGGGATATGGTTTTGTTGAAGGTATCACCCTGGAAGGGTGTGGCACGCTTTGAGAAGCATGGGAAGTTGAATCCGCGTTACATTGGTCCTTTCAAGGTTTTGGAAAGAATCGGGACCGTAGCATACAAGTTGGATCTACCTGCCGAACTGAATAATGTTCACGATACATTTCATGTATCCAATCTGAAGAGAAGTCCAACTCAAGTTAACGTTGCCATTCCTACCGACGAAATTCATATTGATGACACGCTCCACTTCGTTGAAGAACCTGTCGAGGTCACGGATTGGAAAGTTAACAAGACCCGCCGGAGCAGTGTCAAGCTCGTCAAAGTTCGCTGGAATGCTAGACATGGTCCTGAGTTCACCTGGGAGCGTGAAGACCGAATGAAAGAGAAATACCCCCACTTATTTCCTGAGAACCCTACTTCTACAAGCAGAATTTAAAATTTCGGGACGAAATTTATTTAACGGGGGGAGAATGTGACAACCCTCACAAAATCAGGTATCCGTACGACGTAATTAACTATTAATTGTTGCCTAATTACTGTGCTTAACTGAGGTTTCTGATAAACTGCTACTTGATTGTTGATACTTGTACATATCTGCATCATACTTTGATTTTTTTTTTCCGTCACTACATTATTTACTTACTGAACTCTAGTGACAAACATGATGCACAAAAGCACAGTAGCACTTGAACGGATAACCTATTTGACATGCTGATATAGCCAGCATCAGGCAGACACTGCCTCTAAAGGTCTGAATGAGCCAGAAATATTTTACTGCACCCATAGTGTGTGTAGGGATACAAGGGTTGTATAACTGCGTCTCTAGGAATAAGATACAGAGATTGGATGTGCCTAAAACGTACTTAAAGCACGAAACACAGCACTTTTATTTACATACTAGCTTCTAGCTAACTAATAAAGTGCCAAAATATGAGGAAATATTCCTGACACTTTGCAGAATAAATTGTGTCGCTAAAAATATTAATTACGACGCTTAAAAGATTACTTAAGCACTTTAACGGATTACTATCCGACCGAACAACCGGACTATACCCGGAACATAAAAATATTGCCAGAAATATTATTGGTATTTTTCTGAGCCAGTTAGGGTCCCTGATTAACCTAACATCCGCTTTATAACGCGTCACGCAACTAACGGGGTTAATCTCTAAAAGTAACCAACTTAATGAAACTGAACTCTAACTGAACAATCAAGATCCAACCGGGTACCCCCCCCCTTTGGGCCGGTTCCATTCTAATGGAACAAGGGTACAACCTTTTGATTATTATATTTGATATTGTGGACATCTAGACGACATGAAACCATTGGACGATAGCACTTGATTTTCTCTATATAAACACACACACACATTAGAGATTTTCACACACAAACCACCAACATCACCCTCTCTCTCTTGCTCCCTCTCTTCTCGGCCGAACTCCCCACACCCATCCATCATATTTTCGAGTTCTTGTCTTGCCATTCCAAGCTCATACAAGTGTCGGGGATCACGTATTAGGAGCTTTGAAGCAAGCGGAAGTTGGAGGACCTCGTTCATTTGCTTTTATCCACGCCATTTTCGCCAAAGATCTTCCCTAGCCCCGAGCTAGAGGTATAACATTTAAAACTCGCTCTTGATCGTATCTAAAGTGGTTAAAATGATTTTTAACGGTTAAAAGTCGGAAACCCATCTTTTGAATCTTTAAAGGCTACTAAAACTCGAATATTGTTGGTTAAAAGCTTAGAACGCGTGTAAAAGTCGTAGTATTGGAATATGTTGGTTGTAGAGACCCGATCTACGATGTGGTGGCTCTTATCATCGTTTAACCCGACTTTGTTAAGATCACGAATCTTGACATAAGCTTGTTTCTAGCGGTACGAGGGTTAAAAGGTGAAACTCCACCACACGGGAAACATGAACTTGTGTAAAAGTGTTTTGACATGTAAAATAGTATTTAAAACGAGCCGATCTACGTATGTACAAGTGGTATATTCGTAGAACCGGGTGTCGAGAAAATCATGTTTTATATAAGTTGGATAACATGTTAACAAAGATGATTTTTATAAACTACAAGTGTATAAACACTTGTGAAACGAAAGATCCGACAAAATAACAATTTTTATAAAAATTGTCGGGAAGTTGTAAAGAGTGATTTGTTCCAAAAACGGGGTTTTTACAAGACTAAACTATTATATACATAGATCCACTAAATATAACGAGATCTACACAATAGTTTTAGAAAAACTACAAGTTCATGTAATAATGCGATTTTACATACTAGTCTACAAGTTTGAAGAGTTGAAACTTGTGTAATGTGTTGGAAATTGATTGGTTGATTTAAAAAAAGTGTTGAAATGATTTTGTAAAAGAAAATGATACGCTTAAAAGCGTGGCCACCTCCAGTTACAGGGGAAACTCTGGCGAAATTTTCTAAAATCTAACACTTAGAATTATTTACAAGTGTTAGACTACTTTTGACATATTTTCAAATATATTTCGCCATGACTCTATTTACAAATATTCGGAGGTGGGGTTTTCACAAAAATAAACGTGATAAATATTTATTCGATAAATATATTTTTCACAACACTGTTTATGATTATTTTGTGAAAATGTATAAATATTATTTTTAGAGTAAAAATAATATTTACTAACTTTGTCGAACCCAAAATAATACCAACGCCTACACGACAAACATATAAGTTACAACGGTAATTACTATTACCACATAATCGCCAAAACGTAACTTACGCCTTATCCGGAAATATTCATAAATGCGGATATTGTCAACGTATTATTTTGGAAAGTATTATACGAAGAGAAAATATATTATTTTTGAGAAAAATAATTATATTTTGGAATGAGAAGTAAATATATTAAGTGAGACTTAATATTATAAACGCGCATGTATTAATTCCCCCATCCTTGGGAAGGAGATTTACTACCAAATATAAACACGAAATAGTTGTCTAACAATTTCCCAAAAACTTAACCTATAAAGCTAAGTCACGGACATCCGTCTAATAGAATTAGCACATGTAGGTCGTTGCACAGCTTTCGGACATTTGGAGTGCTTGATTTAGCTACGCACTGACTGTGAGTTCATGTCCCCCTTTTCCCTTAACTGTTTTCAGTTTTATAAACTGCGGGGGTGAAATACATGTTACTATGATTATGAATACTTGATACATGGTATGGTTAGCGTAAGGAGGGTTACTACTTAGATCATGTGAGTGGGTAGGCGCAACTTGAGGCCATTAATCCTCGTAGTAGGACCGAGGGACAGGAGCGGTAGATCTATCTGGGTGTAGCGAGCCCAGCCCCAGGTCCAGCTAAACGGACCTCGGGGTGACTTAGTGCCCGACGCATAAATCCGCTAGGTTTGAGTCATCCCTACTTGCACTTCACACATATCAATGGCCTTGCAAACCATTGGTGATCTCTTTTTCCTTATTTGCTACATACCAGGGTTTTGATAAAGATAAAGGTTTATTTACTCACTATCGCATGAACTCGCTCAACATTATTGTTGATTTTTTAACTTACATGTATTTCAGGAAATTAACGATCTGGCGCGGTATGGCTTGTTTTCCCGCTGCATTAGGCCCGAGGTCATCCAGGGTTCGAGGCTTGTGACTCTTTCCTGGACAAGTCACAGTCCTTGAATCATGTTTATGTTAAGTTTGCATTTGTAAAGTTTAGACAAGTTATGGTTGTTGGGTTTTAACCCATTAAGACAATGTTTAATATTTTTATTATCAATGGATGATCTTGCATATTTTTAATTCATATAGCTTGTTATGATTAAGCTATGGTATTAAGAAGTCACACCAAATTAACCACGCTTCCGCAAAGCCAGGGTGTGACAAGAAAATCAGAATTAGTGGCTGAATTGGTATGAACTCTTCCTCCTGAGCTCTGATACCACTTGTAGGATCGTTTTCGGACCCGAATGAGTCGATCAGAAGAGTTTATCTCAACACGAAAGGCGAAACAGACGTGTAGAGTTTAATTCAGCAAGATTCACACTATAAACTGTTGTATGATTGATTTTATAACAATTTACAACCTGGCAACACTTCGGCAGCACTTCGTTGCACAAGCCGGAAAGTTATAAATGAAATAGACAAGTGAGGTATTTATAGGAAGGACCCTTCCGTTTGAAAGTGGCATGACACCCTTCAAACGGATAGGCATGCTTCAAAGTGAACCCTCTTCAAACGGAACGGTCTTCAAACTTTCATGACACTCCTCAAACTTTCATGGCACTCCTCAAACTTTATGCCTTCAAACTTTTGTCTTCAAGTTTAGTAAACCGAGACTCGATATAGGACGAAGACAACAGATGTATGCACCAACAGTATACCCTCGACACTCTACATTCACCATTCGGTGGTTTAGGAACTTATTTGTCATTTGTTCCTTTTCATACTCGGGACAGAATTTTCTTCCACTAGCTGCTTGAATTCTTCCCAACTCATGGCATAGGCCATATTTCTTCCTTTGGCTTGAAGTACCGTATTCCACCTTTCTGGCGCCCCTTCTTTAAAAAGATGCGACGCGTACATGACCTTGTCTTCCTCGACACATTTACTTATCATAATTACTGCTCGGTTTTCTCCAACCAACGCAGCGCTGCAGTCGCCGCTTCATTGCCTGCAAATTCAGCTGGTTTATAGGCAATAAATTCTTTATAAGTGCAACCAGGCGTTGCAGCTTTCATTCTTTTGAGAATTAAGGCTTGCAGTATATTATCATTATTATTGTTATTGTTGCCGCCTCCGTTTACACTATTACTGAAGTTATCTTCATGAGTACGTTTGCTAGGAATAATTTGAGGTTCAACTGGATGTCGAGCAGCAGCAAGTATTCTTGGATTAGCATTGGCTATTCCCTGAGCAACGATATTCTTGATATCTTGCCTATTTAGAAACTGATCGTCGTTGTTTTGCTCGGAATGATTAATTTCGTTAACGGGTTCATTACCAGTGTTTGCCATCTGATAATTAATTTATATAAATAATTAGAATAAAATAATTAATAATCAAATATAATAAAACAATTGCACACACAATCAGGTTAACACGTGTAGCCAAAATTGTCGATTTCTCGACTTCCATTTTTCTTATAGATTATATTAGGCATCCGTACACACTGTTATTTTACAAAAGTTTAATTTTTAAGTTATTTTACAGAGTTATATTTTTATTACTATTGTTATTATACAACCACAGCCTCCCAACCACACTATCCCTAGTCAACCATTTTAGAAGCGACGTTCCCTCTCGTCGTACTTCCAGGAGATTTGTTCTCCCACCTCCCGGATCCTATTCCATGCATTCACCAGCTCCTCGCCAAAATGGCGGAGTTCAGCTAAGTTTTCTTTACTCATTGGTGGGTTTGGTGCAGGTTCTGGGTCAAACTGAGGGAAAAAGGTGTAAGGATTATTTAGTAGGTTTTGAAATTGCCAGTCGTTGGTCCACCACTCGTCCATTTCTCCTAGAGATTGGGTGTGGATTAGAGGTTCTGGAATGGCTGGTTCCAAGTTTATTAGAAGTTGGGTTTTAGCAGGATAAGGGAAGAGGTTTTCATTAATAGGCCTAAGGATATCACAACTTGCCAGTATGCGATCTAATTCCTCCTGTAGTGGCAATTCCTCGGTTTGCTTAGAACTTTCCCCAATTTCTATTCCTGCTTGCCTAGAACTTTCCCCAATCTCGATCCTTTTTCCTTTATCAATGAGATTTTCTATTTTGGGAACTTTCCTAGTTGCTCGTTTCCTTCTGCGCACACGCCTCCATCCCACAAATCTTCTTCTTTTCTTTGGCTTTGATTTTTCTGGAGGTGGAGCTTGAAATTCCATAGGTTCCTCCACATCGGCCAAGTAACCAGTGAAGTCTTTGGAAACTTCCACTTTAACAGGATAGAGATTGAGATTCTCTAGGGCTTCAGACAATTCATTCATGCTGTTTTAGCAGTTATGAAGAAACACACAAATTCTTAGGTTAAATTTTGTAAATTAAATTTTCACAGAATCATAGAATAAAATCAAAAAATTTAATATTAATTACGAATATCTAATAAACCATTTTATTGAAACAAAAATATTTATTTTTCGTACAACTACAATATTAAAGTTTCTGGCTTATGGATAATATGGGTGCTAATACTGGGTCGGGGTGTTGGCAGTTTAAAGGTTAACATATAGAGATTTGCCCATTGTTCATCTAACTCATCTTCCCATGGTGGTTTACTGCCTATTTCCTGGGTTTCCTTATCACTCATCACTTCCTTTGGTTGTGATTTCTTTATTTTCTCTTGACTTTTTCTAATAATCCAACTTCTTTTATTAGGGGTAAGTGGTATCTCAAACTGTGCCTTACGAACAAATATTACTTCTTCAGTATTTGCTACTGAGTATCTTGAGGAATTTGATTGGGATGAAGTTCCCTTATCTTTCGGTGAACTATCTAATTTATGGCAGATGTCCGAAATTCTTTGCTTACCCATACTGTAAATTAACAGATAGTCAAGATAGAATCACATAACCATATAATGGCAATCAGGAAAATTAAGTATTTTAAATACTTAATTGGCTTAAATCAGTGGCTCTGATACCACCTTTTCCTGTCACGGCCAGCCCTGGTTTTACCCGGTCAGGAGCCGCGGGACAGGAACTCGTGGTATTTATTAATTGATGCGACAGCGGAAGATTTATCAGGATCTTTAAAAGACTTGAAAATGCCTGATTATTTTATTCCATAAATCGGGATAACCCTGTAATTTATAATAGAGGAATTTTACTAGGAAATTCTCTTATTTATTAAAACATGTTTATTTATTTTAACTGAGCCACCTCTTCAAGCTTGTTAGTGCTCCGTAGCACGTTTTCCTTGATTTACAGCAGGTCGCCTGAAACATGTTTTAAAAATATTTTTGTCAGGGGGGAAATACTGGTGAGTCACTCATTTTGATAAAATGACACATAGTTATAAATTACAGCATAAGAGCGATTACAATGGCTTTTATCTTATTTTTATCTGGCGCCGTGTCACCTGGTGACGATGGTCATACCACTATTGGGTCCTTCCCCAAGTAGTGACGATTATCATTGTTAGGATTTATTAGCCTAACCATGAGAAATTAGTAATGTGCACAATATCCCACTAGCCAGTGATTCAAGATAACCATGACTTAATCCCTGTAATTATAACTTTTGAATATAATTTGGAGTATTGTAAAACATTGTTGATAAAAAGAGAATGACTCACTTTGCAAGTTTATACGGGCAGAGTTTAACCTACTGATAAGCCTGATAACCTAGTTTAAACAATAATGCACACGAACTAGGTTAGTAACTAATACAGCATTTACGATAACTCACGAGATACAAACCCTCACAACGAATGACAAAGTGCAATACTTAACATCCATCGAATTTTCGACGAATGACAAAGTATAACCCTAATGTGGGCAGCACTTAAACATCCATCGGATAGTTCTAATCGATCGGACATTGAATCGTAATAGCGATCGAGTTAATACCCGGTATCGTAGCGGCGCCTCGCTAATTTTGAGAGTGAATTCGACTTTTGGACAGTATACTTTCGTTTTTGAAAGTTGGTTTCGACACAGAATGAAAGCTCGATGTCCAGGCTATTTATAGCAAAAATATGGGTTTTACGCGGCCCGCGTAAACCCATGCATAACATTTACGCGGCACGCTAGGGCCATCTATTCTTAGATTAGGGCTAGCGTGCCATCGGTAGGCATGCCACGTGTGTGACACGTGGACCGGGAACGCTTATCCGGTCAACAAAGCTTTGATGCGGCCCGCGTAAGGCTAAGCTAACCCTTACGCGGCCCGCCTGAAACTCAAAAACTTTGTTTTCTTGGTTTTTCATGCACAATAGAGTTTCAGGGGTCCAGGTTTATACTTACAGGTCGTTTTGGGACATTTTTGAAAGTCCTTACATGACCCAATTGAATGCGTAACTGATATCCTGAATCACAGTCATCAATACTATCCATCCATTCCTTCGATTTGTTTACAAAAAATCTTTTTAATCGATGCCTGTCGCTATGGTGGAGTAGGTTTATGTTGATCCGGAACACCCCATATGTGGTCAATTATGATAGTCGTAAAAACGTCTGTAGCTATGGAAGTAATTATGCTCGGAGCTTGGTCAGAGAAGAAAGCAGGGTGGGGGTGGGCTGGGTTGGGTTGGGTTGGGCTGGTGTTTAAGTAATTATATATTATATTTAAATTAAAAAGGTGAGGTCCACTTTAGTTATTCAACAATAAAATATATTTGTTTTAATGTTTTTTAAGTTATTATTTTTTATAGCGAGGGTAGTTTAGTCATTTCACACCAATTTAACTGGAAAAACTAATTGTTATCCACTCAGGGGATCATACGAGTAACAAGTGAGCAAACCACAGGGAATAAACATGCTATTTTGAAAAGGTGAGGACTAAACGTGAAAAATGGAAAATCATAGGGACTATCCGGGCAATTAACTCAATATTAAATATACTTCAATCATGTAGGGGAAGGAGAAAATGAAAACCCACTTGAGTTGAAAAAACTCAAGAAACCCTTGTAAAAACCCTATTTAACATTTTTCTTTTTTTCTAAATGTAACTTGCATATATTTTAATATTTTTGTGAAAAAAAACAAAAAAGTGTTGAGTAGTTTTCTTTTAAGTTAAAAAATCCATGTTACATTATATATATGTCCAAAAAAAATATAACATACAAATTTTGAACTTTAAAAAAAAACTAGTCGGCGTTTTTTACATTTTTTTATAAAAATGTTCAAATATATATATAGGGTGAGGTTCTAGAGTGAACACTAGTGTATTTGTGAACTGAGTTAACAAATCTTGACCATTGATTTATATCATCAAATCGTAATATACACTAGTGTATTTTCATCATCAAATCCTGGCCATTGATTTACACTTGTGTATACGCTTATGTATTGATAATCAAGGGCTAGGATTGGTTCACTAGTGTTCACAATTAAGGGGGTTGTTCACTAATGAACCTAACCATATATATATATATATATATATATATATATATATATATATATATATATATATATATATATATATATATATATATATATATATATATATATATATAGGGTGAGGTTTAGCTACAAAGTCCATTTTTCCTACAAAGTGTACAAAGTCATAAAACACTACAATTTCAGCCATAAAACATACTCAAAACCCACAAATAACATAGTGAAGATTACTAAAACACAATATCCAAACCCAAACAGTCCTTAAAAACTTCAAACACATCATCGTACAACTATGAATATAAAACACAACATGATAATAAACATAAAACACACTAATGTTAGTCATTCAATAATCAAAGCCTTATCATCCAAAACACAACACAAAACCCACAAATATGGTGTTTTAGTAATCTTCACTATGTTATTTATGAGTTTTAAGTGTGTTTTATAGTTGACATTATGGTGTTTTATGACTTTTTACACTTTGTAGGAAAAATAGACTTTGTAGCCAACTCCCACCCATATATATATATATATATATATATATATATATATATATATATATATATATATATATATATATATATATATATATATATATATATATATATATATATATATATATATATATATATATATATATATATATATATATATATATATATATATATATATATATATATATGGGAGGGTTATCTTGAGAACGCTCAATATTGCGAGAACCGTGAGAACGAATGAGAAAACTTAACAAAACCAATTTTTTTTAATACAAACCTCATTGTAATTTAAGATACAACATCAAAAAAAGAATTTACAACATCAGATATTTCATTTCTCCTTTCAAAATCACTCTTTTTAGATTTTTTACACATGTGTAAATATAACAGATTTACACGTGTAAATGGCAAACTTACACATGTGTAAATTTTCTTAATTTACGAATTCACGTAAATTTAAATGTGTAAATTAAATTTCTAACATTGTATTTGAATAATAATGATAAGTGTAGAAAAAAATTTGAATTTGAATTGTTTTTTACCAAGTTCTCGCGGTTTTTTCATGTGTTCTCACGGTTCTCACAATATTTAGTGTTCTCATTTAAACCTTCCCCTATATATATAAATATATATATATATATATATATATATATGTGACCGCTAAAATGAAAACCACCTCCAGTTGTAAGAACCATGAGAACTTTTTGATCCGGGGCGAGTTGGACCAAAATTTTTTTTCATAAACGTAGATGCGTGTATTATAAACACATTTGTAAAAAAAATTAAAAAAAATGTCGTGTGTGTAGTTTTGAGCACCACAAGTTTATGTTTACGGGTACCATAAATTTTTAAAATTTACGAAAACTTACGGTACCCGTAAACACAAACTTGTGGTGCTCAAAACTACACACACGACATTTTTTTTTGAATTTTTTTTACAAATGTGTTTATAATACGCGCATCTACGTTTATGAAAAAAATTTTTGGTCCAACTCGCCCCGTACGGTATAGTTCTCATAGTTCTTACAATTGGAGGTGGTTTCCATTTTAGCGGTCTCCTATATATATATATATATATATATATATATAGTGTGAGATTCATTGGGGAACACTAAAAAAGTGGGGAAGAGTGGCGAACCGACTCAAACGAACTCCGATTGGACTCATTCCAGCGGCGTTGGAACCGGCTCGTCGAACCCTAACTAGGATCTCTTAACCCTAAACCCTAAATGTATTAGGATTTGGCTTTTAGGGTTTAGCTTTAGGGTTTAGCTTTAGGATTAGCCTTTAGGGTTTAGCTTTTAGGGTTTATAGTTTAGATTTTATGGTTTAGCTTAGGTTTTAGCCTTGTTTTTTAGCTTTAGGGTTTAGAGTTTAGGATTTAGGGTTTTAGGGTTAAGAGATCCTAGTTAGGGTTCGACGAGCCGGTTCCAACACCGTTGGAATGAGTCCAATCGGAGTTTGTTTGAGTCGGTTCCCCGCTATTCCCCACTTTTTTAGTGTTCCCCAATGAACATTCCCCTATATATATATATATATATATATAGGGTTAAGGTAAAATGAAAACTTATACGAGTTTTAAGAATTTAGAGAACTCGGCTTTACTAGTTACAAGTTTTTTTCAAAAAAAAATTACCAAAAAATCCTAAAAAAATCAACTTCCCCCCCCCCCCTTCAAAAAATAAAAAAAACTAGTTTTTTTGCTGTAAATGCTATGCTGTAAAAATTGATATCATGCTTGTTTCATCAGCTTTTTACAGCTGCTGTAAGAGGCCCAAAAACAACACTTCGAATTTTTTTTACGACACTCTTTTGTTACATTTTAATTTAGGGGTAAGAAAAAAATATGGGCAAAACTCGCACGGAAAGGCTGAGTTCTCTAAGTTGTCACTTCTCAGAATGGTTTTTCCTTGATCTTGATCCTATATATATATATATATATATATATATATATATATATATATATATATAGTTATTAAAGTTATCAAATGATCCAAAGAAAATAGAAAAAAAAATTAGAATAATATTTATAGAGAATTTAGACATAATTCATACTTTTCATATTTATAACTCATTGAAAATACAATGACTTCACATATATAGCTTACATGTGTGACGGAAAACATACTGCAACGAAACAAAAGCGCATAAAACTAGCTACCACTATTCTATTAATCATTTTGAACCACTAACCTAATTACTTAAACTAAAATAATTAGAAGACAAATAAAAGACACGAATTATAAACACTAGTGACCCATACTTCCTCCTTCACACATGCTAACCAACGTCTACATGTTGGCAGATATTAGTATATAGAGAGAGGATAATGAGAAAACTCTTTTTTGTGAGAAAACTCAATGAAACTCTTTTAAATGATTGATATTTGTGTTTAATTTTTCTAGGGTTTAGTTTTAAGGGTTTAAGTTATAATTTTAGAGGTTAGGGTTTAGTTTAGCATATGGTTTTTAGTCTTTAGGTGTTAGCCTTTAGTATGTAGCTTTCAGGTTTTTATTTTTTTATTTTATTATTATTTTTTTTTTTTGGTTTAGGGTTCATTTCTTAAGATTTAGCAATGGTTATATAGAGTTTTCTTACAAAGATGAGTTTTCTTATTATTCATCCTCCCTGTACATACATATATATATATATATATATATATATATATATATATACACACACATACACTAGTAGGGTGCTCGCGCGATGCGCCGGGGGCGACACTTTGCATTGCGGCACTTGTTTCTGGTAGTTTTCTTATTCGTATAATATTTATGATAACATTATTGTGGTGGATATAATGTCATAAGTGTTACATATATGTAAAGTTTTATTTTTTTATAAAAACTAATAAACAAAAGACAAAAAATATTGTTTTTTATAAAAATTAATAATCAAAAGACAAAAAAAAAAAAAAAGATAAGTTGTGTAATTGTAAAATATGTTTATTTTATTGTTAAAATTATAAAGTATAATTTTATTCTTTAAAGTTCATAACTTTTTTTAAATATACACATAGTACACATCCAATAAACTTTAAGTTTAAAATTTTGGTTTTTATAAAAATAAAAAGTAGTATTTGACTCGTAAGTACGTTTTAGACCTTTATTGTTAAATTTCGTTTTTCACAGATGTAAAATTTATATTTTTAAAAAATTTCAAGAACTGTTTTTATAAAATAATAGGATGTTAAGAGTTTATATCTTTAATAGTTGTATATCATATTAAGTTCAGATTTTTAGCTCCTTACTAATCTTATCTATATGAGTCTGCTTTTAACTTAAAATCACTAAAAATATGCAACACAATCATCTACTCAAGTTGGTAAACAATTCTTTTGAGACTAACTAATATTAAAGTTAAAGGTGTAAAACGTACTTACGAGTTAGTTCAGTTTTTAGTTTAGCTTTAAAGTTTATTACTTTATTATTTTTTAATTAAGAAATACAAATTATTATATTAATATCCAAGAATAAAGTTCAAATATAAAATAAACTTTATTCATAGTAAGTTCAGTTTTTAGTTTAGCTTTAAAGTTTATTACTTTATTATTTTTTAATTAAGAAATACAAATTATTATATTAATATCCAAGAATAACTGCAATATTTTATAACTTCAGCTTCACTATATCTAACTGCAATATCTATTTATTGCAACTTTAGGATATTAACTTATATAAGTTCAGTTGACTTGTAAATTTAGGATACTAACTTTATTTTGAACTTTATTAATATGGTCAATAATTGCATTATATTAACACCAATAATAAAGTTCAAATATAAAATAAACTTTATTCATACGTCTAGATCAAATATAACAACTGAAAATGAAAAAAAAACATAAAAAACTTGATAGATTTCATATTAGACTGCATGAAATCTGTTCCATTTCTGAATTGACACTCGAGGTATTTTTAATCGGGTTTTCTGTTTTGTGCTTGAATCGACAGTATCTTCTAATTTATCTTCTTTGTCATTTCCTCAGAATCGTCTAAATTAATAACCTCACTCCATTTTCATTCAGAGAGTCTCTTGGATCTCTTCCTTTGAGTCTCAAACCTCTGATCCTTAAAAAGGATAAAAATTGAATACAAAAGTTAAAAAAGGATTAACTAAACCTTAAAATTACCTCTTCACTAAATTCACGTTGAAGATTAGACTTGTATGGACTAAACATTGCACCATAAGAAATAATATCAACACTTTTATCACCATCATCCTGCAATAAAACACGCATATAATAACTTAACGAACATGTTAATATGAAAGATATACGCAAATAATACTTAAAAACCAACAAAATCAATACCTTAGAAGCTTGTTCGACAACTGGGTTGTTTAAATTGGCATGTTCATCATGCAACTGAATCTGAAAAATCAAATAAGTTAATATTCACGTAAAAGTAAGTAAAAGAAAACAATTATTCACTGCAGTTATATAACAGAACTGACCTTAAAATTTTCAATCTCGCATGTTTGGTTTTTTGCAACAATTGAATTTAGAACTGGATCCATTTTTTAACTTTGTTTAGCAATAGATATATGGGTGTCGTGTTATGTATTTATAGTAGTAAATATAGAAGTGCATTAAGGTTTAATTTTAGATTTGTCACCCCTTTATGTAGGAAGTTTGTTGTGGTTAGTTTTATGTTTTTATAAGATATATCTAAGTATAGATATTAGACAGTTTTAATGAAATAAAATGTAACACATAATACCTTCATTTTATGTTAAGGTACTTTTAAATCTTTTTGTTTTTGTTTGCATAGATGGAGCCCATCTTTGTAGATTAGGCGCATTAGAACTTTATTATTGGTGTTAATATAATTCTTTTTGTTGTGCCAAGTAGTATGCAGGCCTATAATGTAAAAAAACATCAGTAATTTTCTTGATGTTCATTTTTTTTCTATCAATTGTTGTGCCATGTAGGATGCAGTCCTATAACGTGACAGGCAATTATGGCGTTTTAAAAATATAAACAAATTCAATTTTCCATGTAGTGGCTTTTAATATAATAAATGTTTGGCAATAATGTTACCGCCTCTTCATTTTACTGTTTTGCAATTACTGTTTCGTTCAGTTTCATCTGTCAATTAGTGTTGTTTTTTCTAGTAATACTTTGTTTGACATTTTTTGGCGTTTTATATAGCAACAACGTGCTTTGCTAGCATCCGTTCTCACAGTTTTCATACTATTAGGCGTTTTGTCGTTTATAGTTTTTAGCGTTTTATACTCAATTTTTTATTAGTAGTGAATTAGTTAATAAACAATAGAGAATTAGATAACAAACAATAGAAAATGAAAAAAAATAAAAAATTCTAATCTAATTTCTCATCCAAATCTTCACTTTCATCAGCCTCTTCTACTTTAACTTTTTTGGCGTTTTGAACCTGTTTTGAATACCTTATCTAGATCCTTATTTTCCTACATAACGCCCGTCTTTAGAAGATGCTTACTTTTAGTGGCATCCTGTATTGTGGTTTGATATATACTTATTTGGTGAGATGTTGAAGATCAGTGCCTGCTCGAATGTATTGATCCATTCATGCCATCCATATATCCATCAAGAACAAAGTGACATGATGACATATCAGTGTCATCAGTCTCTTTTTCATGAGTATTTGTCCATCTCATTCATCAAAAGCTTATAGAGATACCCACCTCAGAGAAGAATCCATTCAGTGAAACTTCATTCAGAACAATACTCAATATCGAAGAAACGAGGTTTCCCATCTGTGGCTTTTTAACTATTTTTTTTGTCGTTTTAAAGTGAATGGTTTCTAGGAAACACGGCGTTGTTTTTTGGGGTGTGAACAATTGATTGTGCAGAGACGTCTCTCTTATAAGATGTTTTTGGCGCGTAGTTTAGGCGAGATTTTATTTATAATAAATGATATCAATAAAGTAGCTGTCTTTAAAGTTAGTGTGTGTATTTTACTGTTTTTGTTAAGCTTTTTATGAGTTTTTAGGGTGATAGACTTGCCATCTTCCATGTTTGGCGTTTTTTAATGGCTTTAAGTAGTTTTTGGCGTTTTTTTTTTTTTTCATTTTTAGCTTTTAACAATACTTGTCCAAATTACTTTTATTATTGTTTGGGAGTTTTTGGCGTTTTATTGCTTTATGGCGTTTCACAATCATTATCTCTGTTTGGCATTTTTATTAAAATAATGTATTTTTTGTTCTTAGCTGAAAAATACATAACAAACAACAGAAAAAGAAAATTAAAAAAATAAAAATAAAAACAATTCATCTTCTAAATCTTCAATGTCATCAGTCTCTTTCTTCTTTGAAACATGTTCACTGGCGGTTTGACTTTGCCATGCTTGAGTTTTTGTTGTTGAAGTAGGCTTTTTGTGGCTGTTTGGAAAGACAAAATGACATGAGTTTTTTGTTTGAATATTTATCTTCAAACCACTCATCAATGTCATTCGTCTCTTCATGCCACTATAATATTCATCAATAACAAAACACAAAAAATTACATAAGTCCGACACCAGCATCTTTTTGTTTAAGATTTATCCATGTCATGCAGCAAAATTGTAACACCCCGTGTTGCGAAAGTCAAAGTCAAAGTCAAGATTGAAGTCAAAGGAAGAAAAGATTGCTAATAGCGATCTGTCTCTCCTTGCTCAATTCCTGTTTTGACTTCTTTGACTCGTAGATTAGTCTATTTTATTTTCGCTTTAGTTGTATTATGTGGAGTATCTATTAATAATCGCATGGTAATCGCTATTTATCGCATGTTTAATCGCTTGGTAATCGCTATCGCATCGCAACTCGAATTACGCAGTTTGGTTATTGTTATACGTGTGTGTGTGTGCTTTATGTGTTACTTGTGCATGTTTAATTTATGTTATGTGTGGTAATCAATCGAAATGCAATCGAACTCAATCGCAATCGAAACTGTATGATAATTGGTGGAGAAGAGATAGTGCAAGATATGAGTAGTTGGGATTAAAAGTAATTTGACTAGGAAACTCCATCACATCGAAACGCTCGCAATCGAAATCGAAACGACAAAACTCGTCGCACCGAACACTCGAATCAAGCGACTGATCGATCAGGCAACCAGCCGATCGACCAACCGTTCGATCGGACTGTCGTCCGATTGGACAGGCTGTCCGATCGAGCTGCCTAACCGAACGACCAGCCCTTTCCACTTTGGGTAACCCTATAAATACCCCTTGTCACTTTCAAACTTTCTATTTTGGCAACTGACGTCCGACCAGCTCGTTATCCCCACTTTTCTTCAGACTTCTCGCAATTCCGGTAATATCTCGTCCTAAACCTTGTACTTCCTTAATCTACACGCACTCCTACACCTTTCTGTCTTTTGAATCTTAACTTTTAACCGTAAAATCATCAAGATTCAAGGTGTTCTAGGATGACGTCATCATGTGTTCTTGAAGAACTTCATGTTTTGGCCTCAATCCACCAAGAATAACTTGGATCTAACCGATTTCCACATAAACAAGCAAAGATCTTTCATAGATCTAAACATATTCACAATAAAAAGGATTGAAAGATGGTTATCCAACTTTCTTTCAACTCTTTTACACTCAATGCATTCAAAACCGATAGAATCGGAGCTTGTGCCGGCTAACTACTCATTATTGTAGTTGTGTTGGTTCAAGATCTGGATTCTATCCAAGAGACTACCGATTTCGGGTTAAACATGGAACATCGTCTCGAACCGTTAACTGACCGGATTTGGAGTGATTCCTGTCCGATCAGGAATACCAAGTACTGACAAAGTTTCTGTTGCTTAATACGTTATCAAAATGTCTCGATAAAACGACAAACAATCAAAACAGCCAAGTGTAAGACGAACAGGTCGACCAGGGCGGAGTGTCGTCCGATCGGACTGCTGTCCGAACGGACAGCCAATCCGAACGACTGGGCAATCTGAACGACTTTTACCTTGGGTCCCACACTTAACCATTTTTGCCAACATTTGAAGGCTGAGTGTTGAACGAATTATTGTCCGATCGGACTACCATCCGATCGAACTGCCCTTCGAATCATGAGACATTTGAACTTCCACACTTAAACAATTTTCAATATGTTCAATGCACAAAGGATGCCACCCGAACGAACAACCGTCCGAACGAGTGACAACCTGCTGTGAACTTGTTCTCACTAAAGTGTTCAACCAAACGGGTTGACGTCCGATCGAACGACCATCCGATCGACCGAACTGAAAGGTAGAGATACTTCTATGTTTTCAAATGCTACAACAAAAACTTCAAAAGTCAAGCCATCATACACAAACACATCTTTCCCAAAGGAAGAAACAATCCACTCGAACGGCCATCCGACCGGATGACCGTCCGAACGGACTACCACCCGCACGACTGGCTGTCCGATCGGATTACCATCCGATCGAACTGATGTCCGACTCACTTGTACTTTGCATCATTTTACGCGTCGCTCATCGTTATGCTATCAATCTGTTCAGGCTAACCCTACTCTCTAGCGCTCCCTTCAATCCATCCATCGCTGTGAGTATACTCGATCCCTTTTTGCTTTTCGCACTTTTGGGTGTTACATACGTTACTTATACAAAATCACATCGAACACACTATGAATTACTTTTAACGCTAACCGCTATCGCATGTATACGTGACTAAATGAATGCTTGTTTGTTATGTTTACACATGGAATGCTGTCTACCTGCCTTAGCAACGGTAGTACTATTAGTTTGGACTCAGCACCCATTCACTCGGGGGTTGTTAAGGACAATTACCTACATGGCTCACAGTGGTGAGTATGTATCGCGAAGTGCCTTGGGCAGTCAACCCGCAGTCATTGGTATCGATAGGTTCATGTCGATAACTAACATGCCTCATTTCACTCTGTGTACATGCTGGTTATGCGTAACGCTTTCGAACTCTATATGCTATTATCAAACTTGTATGCTCACCTTTACACTATGTGTATTGACTTTTACTTTAACGTATGTGACAGGTGCTTAAGTTGCTAGGATGCTTATTTGCGCGGTGATGAAATAGAGGCTAGGAAAGGTCTAGAAACCAATAAACAATTGTCTGTAATAAAAATCTGAGTTGTCAGGACAGAACAATTTGACTAGATCTTTCTGTAATAATTGTATCACCATTTATGACATGGTATGGGACATGTTGCTTTAAAATATCTGGTAAGTATATAGTTGTTGTGGAAACTTCTGGACAATCTGTTTCGCTCAGTGCCACGCCCTGATGTTTCCGCCATCGGTTGGGGTGTGACAGATTGGTATCAGAGCCATAACTATAGGGAATTAGGCAAGACTCTACCTAGTCCGGGCCGATGTCTTAGAGACCTAGTCTATAGTTAGGACCCAATAGACCGAATCGTGCATGTCCAGTAGGGATTATGTATGAGCTTACTGCTATTCTACGCTATTCTCGCCTACGCTACACTATCACTGCACTCGAATTTTCAATTTTGAATAAGCAATTAAGTCGAGATTAGGTGTGGAAATTGCAAACTCTCGATTAAATTGCTTGTTTGATCTGTATTTATCTATAAAACGCGAGAATTCGCGTTGAACCAGGAGTGAAATCCGTACTTTAGCGCGAATTTTCGTCTCTATTTTATTAAAACAGGAAAGAAGTTGTTAAGCGAGGGGTGAAACCCTAACCTTGACGCCTTGTTCCGACCTTTACTTGGTTTTTTTTCCGAAACTCTCACCAAAGTCTCGACGGACTCCAACGACCTGAAGTCACTATATGACTAAAGGGATGCGTTGTAGGATCGTAACGTGACACAAACTAGTCAATCATAAGAGCTCTCAATCTGTTTCAGAGGCGGAAACTAAGAAACTGACTTTGAAAACAGCTTGTTTCACTTTAAATTGCCTTGTATATTGATATAAAGCAGATTACAATCAGAGGACACTTCGGCAGCACTTCGGTACCGGAAACATGAACAGTTACAACTGATTTCGCATGGAAGCTATTTATAGACAAATGATTTCGCGTGAAACAGGTTCCAAGCGGAATTAGATTTCCATGCGGAATCTAATTCCGCACGGAATTACAATACAAACTCATTTTCATACGGAATTACATGAAAACTTAGTTTCATGCGGAATTATCCCCATTCAAGCGAAATTACCTTAAATCTAATATTCTCGAACTACGTGCCCTGATCTAACATACTAAATTCAAGACTCGATACAAGACGAAGTCGACAGACGCATGCACCAACAGACTCCCCCTCGAATGTTGACGAGTCTTAAGTGTCGAGTCTTCAACATCTTCAGTCTTTATCAGTCTTCGGGCTCTTTCCAGAAATTCGATCTGGCTCTTGCCTCACTCTAACTATCTTTCACAAATCTCCCCCTCGGATTATGCTCTATCAATCTCTGGCATTTCCAGGATCAAATTCCTAGCTTTTGCCTCTTCAAATTCTCTCTCTAACAGACTACCCCTCAACTCATACTGGGATCGTAGTCTGGCTTGAACTTGATCAGGATCGCAACCTGGCTCCATATTCTCAATCAGAATCCAGGCTATCCTGCACATCCTCTACCCAAAACATAAAATTTACAATTTTAATCAATTTGACAAACTGTAATCTTAGTTTACCACTGGGAGAATCAACTTCAGAATGATTTATCATTTTAAGAATCTTGATGACCACTTGCAAAAACAACTTTCAAACAAAAACTCTTCCCAGACCTGTTCGTCATGTTCAGCACTTGGAATTTTGAAAATCAGCTTTTCATCATGAGTTGTCGAAAATCTTTTTGGATTTTTTCAAAAGAATTTGTACTAAAACACACTGAAACTCTTTTTGGATTTTTGAATATAGATGCAATGTATTAAAGAAATATTTACAGACACTATTTTTGTGAGATTGTGTAAGAGGATCATATCAGTTTATGAGACAAATCACCAACACCGTTAAGCTTTATAACATTTTAAGCTCTAAACGATTCACTTAGATTGTCAGTATACTGTGACACTCGAGGTTTTTCCGAACGAACACGTTGTAATTTTTGCGTATATATGTTTGTTATTAAATGAAAACGTGATCCTTTATGCATTTTATGTGTCGTATGTGTTATATATATATATATATATATATATATATATGTTTGAATGTGAGTCGAGACCATGACTCGCAACCGGGCGGTTGCGAGTGGGCCTTGGGCCGTAACCGGTTTGGGTCGAAACCCCAAGCCCAACCCGAAACCCCCTTAGTCTTGTTGACACTTGGTATATAATCCCCACTTTCCTTCATTTCCTTCATTTTGCACAACACACCAACACATACACTCCTTATTTTCTCTCAACTAAGATAACCCCAAAACAACATCCAAACTCTTCCAATTTTCGGTCCAAGCAAGGATCCCGGACAAGAAACTCGGTCAAGACTATCACTCGGACATTCCATCTTCTCGGTTCCTTCTCTTTGTTTTCGGCTCCTCCTTTCATAACCGGTTAGTGTTATCCTTTGTGTTTAAGATGTATGTATGATGTATGAACTAAGAAATGCTTGGTTAGTAGTTTTGTATGACTTTTAGGTTGATTTGTAAAAGTTTGACAATATGTGGTAACATGTTAGAAATGGTAGTTTAGGAATGTTTATGCCAACCAAAACTATGTTCAAGATTATAAAATGAATGCTTCATTGTTCTTGCAAAATGATGTTGTTAAATATGAGATTTCGACTATATAATGTATGTTTTCTTGTTTAGCATCATGATCTTGTCAAAAATATGTGATTTTCGGCTCATAAATATGTGTTTATGTTGGCATGAAAACCCTAGAAAACTATGAACATAAGAAGAACTTGTTTGAATATGACTTGAAGATGTAAAAATGGCAAAGTTTGATCTATCTTTACTAGTATTCAGATTAGGAAAAAGTGTTAGTGAAACCTTATTGGTAGTTTCCTAATCTGGGTCTGATTTTATATGTACAATGTGGACTGTCATATCTGCATCATCACGTGTGTATGAAAGTGACAGATTACGACTCGCAACGACGGCATTACGACTCGAAACCACACGGTTGCGACTCGCAACCATAGCAGGACAACTCGAAACCACGAGATTGCGACTCGAGACCACGCCGTAGCGACTCGCAACCAAAACGTGACAACTCGAGACCACGGTTGCGACTCGCAACCACAGCGTGACAAGCCGAGACCACCTGGTTGCGACTCGAGACCAGCTGGTTGCGAGTGGGCTGTCCATTTTGGTTATTGGGCCAATATGTGATTAACTTGGGCTATCTGTTGACTGGATTATGTGCTGCTGTATTCTGTTTGAATATGTGAATGTTAGGGCCAGCCCAATAACCCCATGACTATTACTTGTATGCATGTTATGTGCCTGTATATGTTCTTACGTGATTACTTGTACACCGAACCTGACCTATACCGGTAACCATGTTAGGACGTGGTGACCAACGTGATTGACAAGTAACCTAAACCTACCGAGCAACCCAAGGTGAGTTCACAACTTAAAAGCATGCGTCCCGGTGGTTTGGGACACGAGACTAACAACCCTATCCCCTGGTAAAAGGGGATACCATTTACATACCTTCCCTAGTTATTGGGAACAAAACTTACTTTTCCTTCCCGGGTATTGGGAAACCTTTTGGTTAATTACTGTTTATACGGATTGCAACTAACGGCACTAAACGAAACTCTATCACTCAAGTCCCTACTACAAATACCGATTAGTCGCCGGGTTAGGCGAGCGGGTTATTAGTTGATAGCGCTATTTAGGTGTTTACCAGCCTCACACCGTGCCCTGGTTTGGGACGGTCGTGAACTAATGTACTCAGAAATCCGTCAATGATGATAGAACATTGACATCGGGGCATCCTGCGGATACGCAACGGTTACCTAGTGTTCGGTATTGGAAAAACAGTTTAGTCGCTAACTTTTGGGGTAGCTCCCCAGGGCATGTATAAACGGATAAATTAACCGGTGAAACAAAGTTTTTTGGTAATTAAAACTGGACAACTAGTGGACTCACTCAGCATTATTGTTGACCCCCTTACTGCATGCTTTGCAGGTAACCAGTGACGAAGGAGCTTGCAGCTTGGGAACGTGTAGTGTCTGTTCACCCTTGCGTTGGGTGTTATCTTATTTTGGATCATGAACTCTGTTTTAAACTACCTTACTTATGCTTCCGCTACTTATTACTGTTTTGAACTTAAAACTTTAAACTCTGAACTTAATATTTGCTAAGCTTATGAATAGTAAGTATTACTTTTGTTATCAACTTAAGCATTCGGTATAATTGGTGGCTGGATCCTGGTCAGTCACGCCCCCGAAGCGGGTGTTATCCGCAGGTGGATTTTGGGGGTGTGACAGATTGGTATCAGAGCCATTGGTTATAGTGAACTTGGTTTTAAAAAGGGGAAAAATCTTTTTGGAGAAAACCAGACTATAACCCGTGACTCGCGACGACACTACACTCCAAGTGCAAGGCTCAACACCTTTGACCTCATAGCTCGGACCAGTGTTTACTTGTTTGCTTACTTTATGTTTCCTGTTATGCTATACGTACTAGTGTGCCTAAACTAGATAGATACACCTCTCTCTTCTATCTCATTCTCGCTACACTACGACATCACACTCATACTGTGTTTTCTGGTTATGAAGACAATGAGTGGACGCGGAAGAGGAAACATTAACATGACGCAGGCTCAGTTCACTAACCTGCTCAACACAGTGGCTGCAGCTTTCGCAGCTCACCCTATAGGTAAGCTCGTTGTTTTAGGATGTTTAGATCCTACCGCCACATCGACTTTTCGCCTCTAAACCTATACGCTTCGCTTCTCACGAACAGGTCAGCATGCACCTGCGCAACCACCCGTGTGTACTTTCAAAACTTTCATGGATTGCAAGCCTCTCCCTTTCAACGGCACTGAGGGTGCCATAGGTCTTCTGCATTGGATTGAGAAAATTGAAGCTGTCTTTGCTGTCTGTGAGTGTCCCCCTGCAAATTGGGTGAAATTTGCTACTGCTACGCTTGAAGGGAGCGCACTTTCTTGGTGGAAGGCGCAGATTCAGATGTTTGGGTTGGAAACTGCAAATGCTACTGCGTGGGAGGATTTCAAGGATATGATTAAGGATGAATACTGTCACCGGGATGACATCCACAAGCTTGAGAATGAGTACTATGAGCTCAAGATGGTTGGGTCAGAGATTGAAACCTACACCAAGCTGTCAAATGACTATGCTGCTCTCTGCCCGAACATGTCTCGACCAATGTACCGAAGGATCGAACTGTATATCAAAGGTTTGGCTCCAGAGATTCGAAGCCATGTAACTTCAGCCAACCACACTACCATTCAGCCGATCGTTCGACTTGCTCACAAACTTACTGATCAGGCCGTAGAAGAGGGCAGGTTGCCCAAAAGGATCAGTGCTACTGTCGGAACTTCTAGTGACAGCAAGCGTAAGTGGGAAGGAAGTCAGGGCAAGGATGCTAACCCCACTCAGGCCCCAGCCCAGCAAAGGAAAACTGAAAGCAACAAAGGCACCCAGCAACAGGGTGGCTACCGGGGAAGCTACCCAAAGTGCAACAAGTGTAACAAGCACCACAATGGGGCATGTAACAAGGGCCAGTGTCAGCGATGCCACAAGATGGGGCACGAAGCCAAGGATTGTAGAAGTCAGTTCCCAGCTAGACAGAATCAGCAACAACCCCAACAGCAACAGCAGCAGGGAAACAACCGGGCATGTTTTAAGTGTGGAGCTGAGGGGCACTTTAGGAAGGATTGTCCTGAACTGAATCAGAACCGCAACAATAATCAGGGAGCTGGGAACAACAATCAGAACAACAATGCTGGGAATGGTGCTAGAGGAAGAGCTTTCGTGATTGGAGCTGGTGAAGCAAGGAATGACCCCAATGTCGTGGCGGGTAAGTTCCTACTCGATGATCGTTATGTTTCTGTGTTATTTGATTCCGGTGCCGATGCTAGTTATGTATCCCTACGTGTTAGTAAGAAGCTTAAGCGTCCGCTTTCGTTACTAAGTTCTCCTCATATCGTCGAGTTAGCTAATGGTAGAAACATCGAGGCCTCACATGTTATCAAGGGTTGCAAACTAGAGTTGTCTGGTCAGACATTTAGTATCGACCTTTTCCCTGTTACTCTTGGAAGCTTCGACGTCGTTATTGGTATGGATTGGTTATCCAAGCATCGCGCTGAGATCCTCTGTCAAGAGAAAGCAGTTCGTATTCCTCGCCGTTCTGGCAAACTCCTCATTGTACAAGGTGGCAAAGGTGGAGAAATCTCCGGCGTTATCTCTTTCTTGAAAGCCCAGAAGTGTTTACGAAAAGGGCACACCGCTATCTTAGCACTTGTTACCAACACGCAGGAAAAGGAGAAGAGGATTGAAGACTTTCCAGTAGTGCGCGACTATCCCGAGGTATTTCCTGAGGAATTACCTGGACTCCCTCCCCATCGTCAGGTCGAATTCCAAATCGAGCTAGTTCCCGGAGCAGCGCCTATAGCTCGTGCACCTTATCGACTAGCCCCCGCAGAATTGAAGGAACTCTCTACTCAACTACAGGAACTTTTGGATAAAGGATTTATCCGTCCTAGTTCATCACCCTGGGGAGCACCGGTACTCTTTGTTAAGAAGAAGGATGGCACGTTCCGAATGTGCATAGACTATCGTGAGTTGAACAAGGTTACCATCAAGAATCGTTATCCTCTCCCGCGAATCGACGACCTATTCGATCAATTGCAAGGATCAAGCTACTATTCTAAGATTGATCTGCGATCAGGCTACCATCAGTTAAGGGTCCGTAATGAAGATATTTCCAAAACCGCATTCAGAACTCGTTATGGTCATTATGAATTCCTCGTTATGCCCTTCGGAATGACCAACGCCCCTGCAGTGTTCATGGACCTCATGAACCGGGTATGCAAACCCTACCTCGACAAGTTCGTGATTGTGTTTATAGACGACATCTTGATCTACTCGAAAAGTCAGGAAGAGCATGAACAGCACCTACGACTTATCCTCGAACTCCTTCGCAACGAGCAACTGTATGCCAAGTTCTCGAAATGCGACTTCTGGCTTCGAGAAGTCCATTTCCTTGGGCACGTGGTTAACAAGGATGGAATCCACGTCGACCCAGCTAAGATCGACTCTATAAAGAATTGGCCTACCCCTAAGACTCCGACTGAAGTTCGCCAATTCTTGGGATTGGCAGGTTACTACCGCAGATTCATTCAAGGATTCTCAAAGATTGCTCAACCCCTCACTACACTCACTCAGAAAGGCGTCACCTACAAGTGGAATGAAGCGCAGGAATCTGCTTTTCAGAAACTAAAGGATAACCTCTGCAGTGCTCCTATTCTCTCGTTACCTGAAGGAACGGACGACTTTGTGGTTTACTGCGATGCGTCTATTCATGGGCTCGGTTGCGTGTTGATGCAACGCGAGAAAGTTATTGCTTACGCCTCTCGACAACTTAAGACACACGAAAGGAACTACACAACGCATGACTTGGAACTAGGGGCGGTGATATTTGCGCTTAAGATATGGAGACATTACCTGTACGGTACCAAGTGCACCATTTACACCGATCACAGGAGTCTCGAGCATATCTTTAAGCAGAAGGAGTTAAACATGCGACAACGTCGATGGGTTGAACTTCTGAATGACTACGAGTGCGCCATCAAGTACCATCCGGGCAAGGCCAATGTTGTGGCAGACGCCCTCAGCCGGAAAGACACTGTACCAAAGCGCGTGCGGGCATTACAACTTACCATCCAGTCTAACCTCCCCACCCAGATTCGAAATGCTCAGGTTGAAGCTCTGAAACCGGAAAACGTCAGGGCTGAGTCCCTGCGAGGATCGAGACAACAACTAGAACAGAAAGAGGACGGCGCCTACTATGTGGCAGGGCGCATTTGGGTCCCACTTTACGGAGATCTACGAGAACTTGTGATGGACGAAGCCCATAAGTCCCGTTATTCAGTACATCCTGGTGCAGATAAGATGTACCACGACTTGAAAACCACATACTGGTGGCCTGGCATGAAAGCCCACATAGCAGCCTATGTTGGCAAATGTTTGACCTGCGCAAGAGTCAAGATCGAGTATCAGAAACCAGCAGGCCTACTACAGCAACCCGAAATCCCGAAATGGAAATGGGAACAGATTTCCATGGATTTTGTTACAGGGCTACCTAGATCTCAACGCGGGAATGACACTATTTGGGTGATAGTAGATCGATTGACTAAGTCTGCACACTTTCTGGCCATTAAGGAAACAGACAAGTTTTCTACCTTAGCAGAAATCTATTTGAAGGAAGTAGTCTCCAGGCACGGGGTGCCAACATCTATTATTTCCGACCGAGACGCTCGTTTTACTTCCGAGTTGTGGCAAGCTATGCACAAATGCTTTGGCTCACGTTTGGACATGAGCACCGCTTATCACCCGCAAACGGATGGGCAGTCTGAACGCACCATCCAAACCCTGGAAGACATGCTTAGAGCATGTGCGATCGATTTTGGCAAGAACTGGGAGAAGCATCTACCGTTGGTGGAATTCTCCTACAACAACAGCTACCACACTAGCATTCAGGCGGCACCTTTTGAGGCATTGTACGGTCGTAAATGCCGATCACCTCTTTGCTGGGCGGAAATAGGTGACAGTCAGCTAACAGGCCCAGAACTAGTGGTAGACACAACAGAAAAGATTTCCCAGATCAGGCAACGCATGGCGGCAGCTCGTGACCGTCAGAAAAGCTACGCTGATAAGCGTAGGAAACCGTTAGAATTCCAGGTCGGGGACCGGGTTCTACTTAAAGTCTCACCCTGGAAGGGTGTGGTCCGTTTCGGTAAACGGGGCAAGCTGAATCCACGGTATGTTGGACCATTCGAAATTACCGAGAAAATCGGTAAGGTTGCTTATAGATTGAACCTGCCTGCAGAGCTGAGTGCAGTGCACAACGTATTTCACGTATCTAACCTGAAGAAGTGTTTGTCGGATGAAACACTTGTAATTCCTTTTAAGGAACTGACGATTGATGAACAGCTACACTTTACTGAGGAACCGATTGAGATCATGGATCGAGAGATCAAAACCCTCAAACGTAGCCAGATACCCCTTGTGCGAGTTCGTTGGAACTCACGGCGCAGCCCAGAGTTTACCTGGGAGCGGGAGGACCAGATGAAGTCCAAGTATCCCCAGTTATTCCCAAACGAAAACCCCAGCACTGAAGCTACAACCGAATTTCGGGACGAAATTCCAAACTAACGGGGGGATGATGTGACACCCCGTTAAAACACGCTAGCTTGGCAGTGGCTGCTTCAACTTTCGGGACGAAAGTTCTTAAAACTTGGGGATAATGTGACACTCGAGGTTTTTCCGAACGAACACGTTGTAATTTTTGCGTATATATGTTTGTTATTAAATGAAAACGTGATCCTTTATGCATTTTATGTGTCGTATGTGTTATATATATATATATATGTTTGAATGTGAGTCGAGACCATGACTCGCAACCGGGCGGTTGCGAGTGGGCCTTGGGCCGTAACCGGTTTGGGTCGAAACCCCAAGCCCAACCCGAAACCCCCTTAGTCTTGTTGACACTTGGTATATAATCCCCACTTTCCTTCATTTCCTTCATTTTGCACAACACACCAACACATACACTCCTTATTTTCTCTCAACTAAGATAACCCCAAAACAACATCCAAACTCTTCCAATTTTCGGTCCAAGCAAGGATCCCGGACAAGAAACTCGGTCAAGACTATCACTCGGACATTCCATCTTCTCGGTTCCTTCTCTTTGTTTTCGGCTCCTCCTTTCATAACCGGTTAGTGTTATCCTTTGTGTTTAAGATGTATGTATGATGTATGAACTAAGAAATGCTTGGTTAGTAGTTTTGTATGACTTTTAGGTTGATTTGTAAAAGTTTGACAATATGTGGTAACATGTTAGAAATGGTAGTTTAGGAATGTTTATGCCAACCAAAACTATGTTCAAGATTATAAAATGAATGCTTCATTGTTCTTGCAAAATGATGTTGTTAAATATGAGATTTCGACTATATAATGTATGTTTTCTTGTTTAGCATCATGATCTTGTCAAAAATATGTGATTTTCGGCTCATAAATATGTGTTTATGTTGGCATGAAAACCCTAGAAAACTATGAACATAAGAAGAACTTGTTTGAATATGACTTGAAGATGTAAAAATGGCAAAGTTTGATCTATCTTTACTAGTATTCAGATTAGGAAAAAGTGTTAGTGAAACCTTATTGGTAGTTTCCTAATCTGGGTCTGATTTTATATGTACAATGTGGACTGTCATATCTGCATCATCACGTGTGTATGAAAGTGACAGATTACGACTCGCAACGACGGCATTACGACTCGAAACCACACGGTTGCGACTCGCAACCATAGCAGGACAACTCGAAACCACGAGATTGCGACTCGAGACCACGCCGTAGCGACTCGCAACCAAAACGTGACAACTCGAGACCACGGTTGCGACTCGCAACCACAGCGTGACAAGCCGAGACCACCTGGTTGCGACTCGAGACCAGCTGGTTGCGAGTGGGCTGTCCATTTTGGTTATTGGGCCAATATGTGATTAACTTGGGCTATCTGTTGACTGGATTATGTGCTGCTGTATTCTGTTTGAATATGTGAATGTTAGGGCCGGCCCAATAACCCCATGACTATTACTTGTATGCATGTTATGTGCCTGTATATGTTCTTACGTGATTACTTGTACACCGAACCTGACCTATACCGGTAACCATGTTAGGACGTGGTGACCAACGTGATTGACAAGTAACCTAAACCTACCGAGCAACCCAAGGTGAGTTCACAACTTAAAAGCATGCGTCCCGGTGGTTTGGGACACGAGACTAACAACCCTATCCCCTGGTAAAAGGGGATACCATTTACATACCTTCCCTAGTTATTGGGAACAAAACTTACTTTTCCTTCCCGGGTATTGGGAAACCTTTTGGTTAATTACTGTTTATACGGATTGCAACTAACGGCACTAAACGAAACTCTATCACTCAAGTCCCTACTACAAATACCGATTAGTCGCCGGGTTAGGCGAGCGGGTTATTAGTTGATAGCGCTATTTAGGTGTTTACCAGCCTCACACCGTGCCCTGGTTTGGGACGGTCGTGAACTAATGTACTCAGAAATCCGTCAATGATGATAGAACATTGACATCGGGGCATCCTGCGGATACGCAACGGTTACCTAGTGTTCGGTATTGGAAAAACAGTTTAGTCGCTAACTTTTGGGGTAGCTCCCCAGGGCATGTATAAACGGATAAATTAACCGGTGAAACAAAGTTTTTTGGTAATTAAAACTGGACAACTAGTGGACTCACTCAGCATTATTGTTGACCCCCTTACTGCATGCTTTGCAGGTAACCAGTGACGAAGGAGCTTGCAGCTTGGGAACGTGTAGTGTCTGTTCACCCTTGCGTTGGGTGTTATCTTATTTTGGATCATGAACTCTGTTTTAAACTACCTTACTTATGCTTCCGCTACTTATTACTGTTTTGAACTTAAAACTTTAAACTCTGAACTTAATATTTGCTAAGCTTATGAATAGTAAGTATTACTTTTGTTATCAACTTAAGCATTCGGTATAATTGGTGGCTGGATCCTGGTCAGTCACGCCCCCGAAGCGGGTGTTATCCGCAGGTGGATTTTGGGGGTGTGACATATACTGATCCACTTAAATTTTCACACAAAGTTCAACTGTTTCGAGATACGAGATTAATGTCTTAAGCACTTAAACTTATTCGCGTGTCCCACCACTTGAATATGCTCCCGTATCCAGATCCCAATATGCAGTCTTACAGGTGAGTATACCTAGAAGATATCTGTTAAAGGGTTAAATGTGAAACCGTGAGAGCTCAGGTCAGAACTTTCGTTCAGCAGAGAGATGACGGCTCGACTTTTGGTGTGTTCCCTTTAGAGAATCTTTTCTTCAACATCACATGATTAGCATTTTTCAATGTTTCATCATTTTTGTACTGAGGGTAGCGCTATATTTCAAGCAAGCAGAAAGTATTATACGGGGAATAGGCCATTGCTTCTGCAAAATCAGAAGTCCCAGGATAATACCCCAGATATCACTGAGTATAAAGACCTAGTATCTCAGAAAGAGGGACCTTTCAAACAAGATTTTGGGGGTTACCCATATATCCAAGAAATGTTCCTCACGATATAAGCAAGTTTGAAATTTAGGTTTATATCTCGAAAACAATCTACTGAATGTGTAAAAACCTACTGGCACATCCACAGTGAGATTGTTTATCACATTTTTAACTTTCCATTTCTTTAGCATGTTGTGATAGTCCATTGATGTACTATCATTTCCTCTTTTCACAACAAAACTCGTTTTTGAATTTTATAATGTTTTTGGCTTTTTCAAATTTTTAATGAGTAACAAATTTGAAAATAAACTGTACAAGCAAAGTGACAACTGATTTTCAAGCTTCAATTCGCCATCCTCTTGGCATAAACAATCAGAACTCCCCCTCTCAACAAACTATTTTCCCATTAAGATTTCAAAACACTTAAGTTTGTTTTAATCAAAATGGCTTTTCCGGAAAATAAGTTTTGCTGATTTTACCACTTGTAGGAAACGGTGATCATTTCATCACATTGTCTTCAAACACTTGCATGAGAATTACATCAAGTTCAAATTAATGACCTTGATTAATCACTTTGTCACAACAAACCTCTGTACCACTTGTAAATAGGCACAATCAAAACTGATATGAAGAATGATGCCGATTCCTGCTCCACTCTTACCAACTTGCGAACTACGGCAAGTCACACTTAACCATTTTCAAAAACGTTTTGAGAAAGATGCCGATTCATGTTCCATGATTACAAACTTGGGAACTCCGGCAAGTCAGGATTTTAGTTATGAAAAACTTTCCCCCAACCCTGACCAGCCTTGGGAGATTTAGGAACACATCTATCCCACCAACATTTTGATTTCTAAAATTCTTTAGCACCCTTTACTTTCCCATCAACCATCTTTCCAAAAATATGTTTAACTTTTCCATTAAACACCTTTTCAGCATCAAAGTTCTTTTTACCAACAAAGAATTGATCTGAAATTTCAAACCTACCTTTTGATTTCAGATTTTCTGCCTTTAATGGTGGAAAGTTTTCATCCTTCAATTCTGGAACGGAACTCACAACGTTTTTCTCAACAAATGACTCCTCTGATTTTATGGAATCAGATTCATTGTCAGAACTACTCTCAGATTTAACAACCCGTTTTTGCTTGTTCATATCACCTTTTCTTTTGTAAAACCGTTTTGAATTTCACCTTTTTCAGAAATAGAATTTTCAAACAGTTTATCCTTTTTCAAAAATTGTTTTGTCTTATCAACAAATTTCCTTCTTGAATCACAGTTAGAAGAAACTCCCTATTCTTTGAAGTTGGACTTGGGACAATTCCAAGCTATATGCCTAACTTCTTGGCATTTGAAACAGGTTCTTTTGTCAACTCTTTTAGCAAACTTTCTTACATTCTTCTTCACTTCAGCAAGAAACTCCTGGTTTGACTGTTTCCAGAAAGGTTTCTTCTGTTCATCCTCTGAACTTCCACCTGTAACAAATTTTGTTTTTGGTTTAAGATTTTTCTCATTTTTATAATTTTCTGGAGAAATGAAACTAATACCTTTCTTTTTGAAATTACTGTTATGGTTCGGTTTCTTTTGAAAACCATAAACACAACCGTAACCCATTTTCCTGTTAACTCTTTGTTGAATTCTTGAAGAAGTGTATTTGTTAGGTTTTTCATCAAGATTTAAATCTTTTATTTCAGAAATGTTAATTTCTGTTAGTTTGAAAACCTGTTTGATCATTTCAGTTTTGACACTTCTTATTGGAAATTCCTCATCAGAATATAATTTGTCTGAATCATTCAAAGTGTAAGCTACTTTGATTGAACCATCATTCAAATTAGATTTTGATAACAAGAATTCCTTATTGTGAACCCTTTTAACCGGTGAACTCGGACTCTTTTCTGACGAACCCGAACTTTCAGACTTAGACTCCGGTTTTGACTCTTCATCCATATCCAACACCTGATCGACCACTTTCTTTAATAATTCAGACTCATGATCAGTGTTAGACGCTGTGAATGTGACATCAATATTGTCTGGTAATTCATCAATGATTTTAGACTTTAACTTGATGTTGAGAGCCTTATTTGCACGTTCCTCATTTGGTTTTCTGGGAGAATAACTCTCATAGATCGGGGGCGGACATCTGTTATACTTGACACTGTGTTTCTTACCAGTATCAGTATCTTCAGTCTTTTTCTCCTTGAATGCTTCAAGACCTGCAACAGTAGGATAAACACGATCAATCAAATAATCACATGTTATATAACTCAGCAGTAATCGTTTAATCCTTTCACTCTCTGTCTTCTCAAGTTCCAACTCCTGCTTTAGCTTAGCACAATCTTCAATATACTCATTAATGATCTTCTGCTTCATCATTAATGTTGAACTCATTTTTTCCATTGCATTTTCGATTTCTGAATTCGTCTTTTTCAGTCTATCAACTGTTTTGTTCAGAACATCGTATGATCTTTCACATATTTTACATCAGACAGTAAATCTTCTTTCACCTTTTCTAATTCAGCAATCTTCTTATTTTTCTCTTCACAATGTTTGCAAAACTCTGAACACTTCACACATGGTTTTTCAACCTCAACCACTTTTTCAACTATCTTTTCAACCTCAACAGTCTTTTCAACTTCAACAATTTTTTCTATTTCGACGATTTTCTCTACTTCCACAACTTTTTCAACTTCAACTATTTTCTCCACCACTTTTTCCACTTCAACTACTTTCTCTACTACTTTCTGAGTTGCTGATTCAACGTTTGCTTCTCCAGCTTCTGTCTTCGCCTTTTCATCAGCTAGCATTTTTGCTGCTTCCAGCTCTCTCCTCAATCTGGCAATCTTCTTCTGATTCAGCATCTCAACTTTTTCTGCAAAAAAGAAATTAAAACTGTCAGGATCTATGCCTTTTCTTGCTTTGTTAAGATGTTCTTCCTCATCATCAGTATCGACATCACTTCCTAGATATGAAAAAATCTGGATTCTTTTCTGACTAGCCTCATCTTCACCCAGAATTCTAGCAACAAGTCTTGAACCTGGTGGAATGTATTTATCCCAGCTGAAACCTTCTGCAACAAATTCATCATCTTGATCAATTATACCAAACAAAGCTCTTTTCTCTTCAATGGGTCGTGCATGAGCAGTTTGTGGTTGTTTAACAATTTGTGGTTGTTGATCAATCTGATGAAAAACTGACTTTTTATAATATTCATTCTTTCCATCTTGTCTTTCATTTGCTTCTTGGTTTTTGCATTCTCGTTTAAAATATCCCTTTCCTTTGCACCGAAAACAAGTAACCTTTGATTTGTCAAAACCTAACGGAGATGTAGCAATTCCTCGAAACTCATCTCTACCAGTAATTTGTTGAAACTTTTCTGCTCTCCGACAAGCACTACCCAAACACCACTTCACATCCATCAACTCAAGTTCCTCAGCATCAATTTGGTCATAATCTTCTTTTGTAAGCATCGGATTTCCAATCTTGCCAGTAATCAAACTTTCATAAGATTCCAACATAGCAACGAGTGATGCCATGTGTTGCTTGGCTATTTCTGGAGGCAAATTCCGACCATTTTGAATGTTCAAAGTAACATTGCATTGAAGATTCGCTGAGTTTTGCCTTTGAGAACTTGATATTGTATGTTTTGGATCAAAACTTGAATAAGAAGATGAAGATCCACCACTCTGAGTTACATAACTACTCTTTGTTCCAGATGAACTGTCAGCACTGAAACCAGTTTGGATCTTTGGGCTGGGACTAGGGGTAGCCTCAAACTTGTTCCCTCTGTAATACAAACTGACATCTTGTTGAGCACCTGGATTCGTCATAATAGCGGTTTTCTGAATATCCAAGTCATGCTCCTCAATTCTCTGAATAAATTGTGCCAAATTCATATCCTGAGACTTCCTCATGTGTTTCAAAATCATCAAATAAGTTCCCCATTTATTTTGTGGTAATGCTTCGGCTAATTTATCAACCCATTCATCATCATCTTTTGTAATATCCAATCTTCCCATTTCCAATACCAGATGACAATATCTATCAATAGTCTACTTTGTTGTTTCATGGTCGAAAGGTGTAAACATATCAAATGATTTCTTCAATAACGCTTTCTTGTTTTTGATCATATCTGCGCTTCCTTTGAATTTTTGTATCAATGCTTCCCAAATTGACCTAGCTGTACCACTATGTTGGAGCAAAACGAAAATATCTTCTTTAATCACTTGTTGAAGAATACTGATCATCATTTTCTCACTTGTAAATTTTAATTTGTCACTCTCTAAATAGTCACTAATAGCCTTTTCAATCCCACGTTCATTATTTGGTTTTTCATAATCCTTCAACAATGAACACCAAGCATCGAATTTATAAGCTTGCACCCAGTTCTCAAATCGATTTTTCCATCCCTGAAAATCCGCAATGTACATGAGTTTTGGCGGTTTCTGATAAGTTCCTGTCTCGTTCTCACTGTAAAGTGTTTCAGCAGGAGTAACTGGAGCCACTGGTGTCGCAAACGCATTGTAAAATTCTTCAGCCATGATTCAGTAACCCGTTTATCAAGACAAATCCTTTTCAAACGAAATTAATGCTTCAAACAGTATCACTTCAAGCGAAAATATCTTCAAACGAAATTACCTGCACCAGACAACTTCAAACGAGATTAAAATTCAAATGGAATTATACTTTTCAAAGGAAATTAGGTAATTCCACGCGGAATTACTTCACACGGAATAACAAGTTCACACGGAATAACAAATCACAAACGGAATTAGTTAATTCCGTGCGAAATTAGGTAATATCGTATGAAGGGGCTCAAACGAAATTACACTATTGTGGCGAAATTAATGCTTTCAAGCGGAATTAGTTAATTTCGTTTGAAATGAAACAGGTGATTTCATACGGAATTAGAGTGACGTCAGCATTTTCGAACAAGTTTTCAAACGGAATTAACCAAATTATCAGTTTTTATGTTGAATTAAGGTCCAATAATCTCAAGGATTCATTAAAACACTGTTTCGCACTTAATATGTGAAATTCAAGACATTTAGACCGAGAAAACTAGTTCAATGAGAGAAAGAAGGTGTAGAAGTGAAAAATAAAGGCTGTTTTGGTAAGAACTCCTCCTCCTGAGCTCTGATACCACTTGTAGGATCGTGCCGTGACACAAACTAGTCAATCAGAAGAGCTCTCAATCTGTTTCAGAGGCAGAAACTAAGAAACAGACGTATCTTCAAAAGACTAAGCGCAAGTTATTGGGTTAAATGTGGTGTGTCGGTTAATCATTTTATTGGAGTTTAGTTTCGGGCCCCATTTGTATTGACAAGCATGTAATACTGATAACAAGAGATATATTCTATCCCAAGTTATTTAAGAAAATACATGTGCAATTATGTACATAAAATGATTTTGAAATATTTTCAAAATGTGTCGGTTATTTGTATTTACCAGTTTAAACTGACGTATCTTCAAAAGACTAAGCGCAAGTTGCAAAGTACGTAAATAGGCTGGAAGCTGCCTGGTAATTGCTTAAGTGGAATTTGCAACTCCATGCAAGGTCCCTAGTAGTCTGTTTATGTAAACATTTGTTTATCCGATCCGCCTATGGATCTTTATACACTTTCGGTTTGTATAATATTTTTGAACTTTTGGACATTTGAAATTTGTAGTAATTTATATTTCCAAGACTTCCGCTGTGTTATTTGTGATTATCTGTACCAATTTGTCATATACCCCAAGTACGGGCCCACCGGGAAATCAGGGTGTGACCGGTTGGTATCAAAGCTAACATTTGAGTGAATTAAATATTAGCCTTTTGTGTTTAATCTCAAATATCACAATAACTTAATCCTCAGACTTTCTGAGTCAAGCCATTAACCTAGGATTACTCATATCTATATTAAGTTATTGCTATTGTTTTTTATATTTAACAGGTAATATGCCGCCAAGAATTAGAGGACGAGGAAAAGGTCCCATGCGGGGAGGACCATCTGGACACATACCCTCGCAATCCCATAGCTCGGATCACCCGCAGTATTCGAACGAGTCTCACTCGTCCCAGACAGCGAGACATCCTGTCTCACACCATTCATCTCATTCTTACCACTCTCACCATTCTAGATCACACTCTCATCATGACTCATTCGACCCTAACCAGTTTATTAACACACACCTGTTAGCCAAAACCAATAAGACGAGGATTCTGATCCAGAGATGCCACCATCTGGATCCCACAAGCACCCAATTAAACTCTCAAGTGATACTTCATCTTATGCAGGATCTCCATATCATGGTCCCGATGAATGGGACCAATACTTTAATTAGTTTACCTTTGTAAACATACCTTCTTATCCATCTCCACAAATGCCGCCGCCTCCACAAGAGGACGAGCCAATGGAGCCCGCGAAGCAACCTTAACTACCACCACAACTGTCACACCCCAACCAATGGCGGAAACATCGGGATGAGACGAAGTGTGAAGATTGCTAGAGACATCATAACGCTATTTGTGACAATATTTAGAAATTCCAAATTTCATTTCATTTCATAACTTCAAATAGTCAACATTACAAGAAATTCAAATACAACAAGTTTAACATAACAACATGATAACATAACAAAATTTGATACAACATATTAAACCCTAACGTCTATATGTGTATCTAGGCATCAACGCTACTTCTTTTCTTAGCATCGTCCTCATCAACCTGTAACATGTTTAAAATAATTCAATGCAAAAGCAAAGGCGAGTATACAAGTTTGGTACATACATAGCATAAGATAAAAGTGTGAACAATTCCTCATAGCAAGCATGCGATTCAAGATAAACATTAAATATGGCATGTGTCTAACATATCAAACCAAGAAAACGCAACTTGCTCATGACATAACCAAAGTTTCAGTAGAGGCGGGTCGTTAATCCTATAGCGCTACATATGTCAAGGCTTGGCTCGTACGAAGTTAATGATAAGTTCAACACATAAGAATCACCCAAATTTAAAGTATCAAGTCATCACATATACAAGCATGTTATGGGAATGTTCATGTGTTTAGACAAAAGTTCATGTGTAAGTTTCAATAGGTAAACATGTTACACCCCAAAAGTGGTAAAAGTAAAAAGGGGGAAAGTACGAGTATACTCACAAAGTTTGCATATGTTTTCCGATTATCCAATTGTTGACGAGTTGATGAGGTTAGAAGGTTGAATGTGTAGGGTTAAAGTTCATGTATGCTTAGAGTCGAGATTCGGTATTTAAAAACAGCATAAAAGTAAGATATGAGAATAGCATGTGAAAGTAATCATCTTCAACCCATAACACTTGTATGACACTTGGTAACCACAAGGGTTATGATAATATTTTCATGAGTTGAACACCCATAAGAATCACAACAAGGTTTAGGTCTTAGGTGATGTTCTACTACTTTAACATATAAACATGAGTTCAACATTAAAGGTTCGAATGAGTGTATATATATATCTAGGTTAAGTACTACATATTATTTAGTCCAATAATTCAAGTAGGAGGTAGAAGATTAGAATCTTCATTTAGGCACCTCGTGTTATCATAGATGTCATGTATGGGGTAGGAAGGACATGCTTCCATTTAGGAACCCCTTGAATGTTCACCACTTCACTTGGTGTAACAACAACCAAGGAGGGTCACGAACTAGGATTTGCACAATAACATAAACAACCTAACTATTGAGAAATCATCAAATCATGTGAGGATTGTATGTAGGACAACCCAAGTTGTTCCATAATCACTCATGTATCAAAGGCTATGTTTGACATGATTTGTGGGTTGAAACCCTAAACAAAACACCAAGTTTATGAGGTTTAATCCTCTGATTTTAAATGTCTCAACCTTGTTTTTAAGCTTAACCAACCATGGGATAAGTTGTAAGCATTAGGACATAGGTATGAGATGTGTTGAACACAAGTTACATAGGTTTAAACAAGTTTTTGATGAACATAAAAACAAACAGAAAGTTTATGGACGATTTCGGGGCATTTCCAGGTCTGATTTCTCCAAGGAGAAGTCTAGGAATCGAACCCCATGATTATACAAGCAAGTAGGAAAAAGAATCGAGTGATTCGGATAAGAATTGAGTGAGTTATGCTCATTTTCGTGAAGGGGTGTCAATCTACTCGAACCCTTGCTTTCAGCTACGGTTTGGTGGATGTTTTGTGAGTTTTTAGGGTTGCAAAAGTGGTAGGGAGGCTGGTTATAAGTGGTATTTATAGGGGGAAGGATTAGGGTTTTAATGGGTTGGGCTTTGGAAGTGTTTAGAAGGGGTTACACCTTGAAACTAGCCCACAAAACCCAACTATATGGGGCTGAATTTTGCTGAATTGGGCTGCCATATTTCTTTATTTTTTTATTTTTTTAAAACATTATAATGAGTAATTTTGTTAATTAAGTTGTGTAATAATATGCAACAATGTTTCCCCTAACTTGTAACAAGGTGAAATATGAAATAAAACATGATTTAACTAGGTAAAAAGTGTAATGTACAAGTTTTATTTACGAAGCAAGTTCCGTATTTTACAACGATTACGATGAAAGAATGGTTATAAGAACACAATATTTCCAAAGATAGAATTTCACGTAAGGTTTCTAAATGTAGGATGTTTGAAAACGCAGGGCGTTACAGTCTCCCCTCCTTTAGGAAATTTCATCCCGAAATTTATTTAGAGGTAGATTTAAAGAGTTTTGGTAACAGTTCGAGACTTGAGATTTTGAAACGTTTTGAAAAGTACGAGATTTTGGGAAGATAAAGATAAGTTTGTAAAATGATTTGTCGAGCCGAAATGGGTTTGAGGCATAAGCAGGGGTAAACAGGTATAGGTAAAACGATTTGAAATGGCTAAAAATCAAAAAGTTCTAAGGGTGATAAGATAAATTAGGATTTGAATGCTTAAACGAGCTTGATTGTGAACGAGGTTCGTATGAAAGGAAGGAAATAGGAGCATGGGGCGAACGATTGACACTAAATGAACGCAAGTATACAAATGATATGGGCATTAGATAGATGAAAGTAGCATGTTAAGGATGAAGTCTCGTCATGGATAATCGGACATAATGTGTTTGTGAGTTGCTTAAAGCTTGTATTAGGTCCAAGAGGTCTGTAAAACACTGAATTTCTCATGGCACGTTTTACGAAAGTTTGGTAACATGGTGAAAACACTTATATATAGGAAGTACCAGCGGCGTATCCACCATGTTTTAACCACATTACGTCCGTTTCGTTACTCGGGGCCATGTTACGTTCCGTGTCTTACCATACACAGTAGTACACTCTATGGTTCTCATACGCCTATCACTATAATCCCGTGTGCACCCGCGATTATACTGATTGTCGCATGATCCACATAGCTTGTACTAGTTGTGTATGAATCGAGGTATACATGAATTTGAAAATAAGAATGTGTACGTAGAAGAATGTCGTATGTAACCATGTTTATGTTTAAGCATGTATGGGACCCACGTAAGCGAATCCCTCGGATTACGCTCGCGTATAGGTACGAATGTACGAATCATGAGTAAGGATGAAAGTATGAGCATAAGTTTAAGTATGAATACGCATGTATGTATGAGCATAAACATAAAACGTGTAAGTAGTATGTGTACAAGCAGAAGCGTAAAACGTATAAGTAGTATGTGTATGAGTACAAGCATAAAACGTATGAACATAGGTGTAGGTATGAAAAATAAATATTGCGTATATGGTGTACGTTGAGACATTGCGGAGAAAAAAAAAAGGTTAAGTATGTAGATACGAACGATATAAATGATGTTATCGCGAGATATCGACTAAAATGTGTATGATGATGTGCATGTATAGTTGTTTAAACAAAACGTTGAGTTTGTCGAATCAAAATTAGATTGAGCTTGGTTTGAAAGGTAGAATATAGTTTGTATATGTAAAGGAACATAAAGTACTCATTGGTCATGCTTAACGTATTTTGTAATGATTGAAATGCTACTTTTGTTTAAAAAAAAGGAGTTCACGTATGTTGAAAATTGTCGGTCCCCATGAAGTCTTCTAGCCCACGTGTTTTGAAATTTGGATGACGAGTTAAGCGTTGTAGAGAAGGTTTTTTTTTTTTTTTTAAATAATGGGTTTGTTTCATTTGCATCAAAACATGAAAATTTTGGACTTTGAAAGTTCTTGTGAAAACGTCGACCCTTAGAAAAGAAATTTAGTAAAAGAACTTAGTGATTGTTTAAAAATAATTTTAACAAAGGATTTATTGATGTTGGAAAGAGTATTTGGTAAACGGTCATATAACATCTATGAGGTCTTATAAGTAATTGAGAAAGGTTAGTTTGATTTCGATTAAGAGTGGAAGTCTCTAGTATGATGATATAATGTGAACGTGTTTCAGTTAATAAATCAGATGTGAAGTTCATGGGCAAGAGATTCATTAGACCGATTAAATTGATAGGTAGCATTTCGTAAGGTTTGGAAATTCGTGTAGTAAAACGGTAAAGACATGATTAAGAATCTCGTGTATATGATTTGAGCGAAAATGGATGGTAGAATAAGAAGTACGTTTGATAAACAATGTATTTTGAAATCGGTATAAGTAGGTATTTTGAATAATGATAAATGATTTAGGTATAAAACATGATCGGGTTTGCATAATAAAATATTTTGAAAGAGAAGTTTTGGGTAACGGTCACCTAAGTAAGGGAATCACCCCTAACTCGTTGGTGAAGTCGTTTTAAGGGAAGAGGGGTGGAGTCAATCGTCAAGGTAAGGAAGTCACTCCAATCTCGATGATACATCTCCACTAGTTGTTACAAGGAATATGAATTTAAATTATATGAAAATCATGCATATATAAGTGTATCGAAAAGGTTCGATATGTTGTGCGTGTGAAATGAGAAATCAAAGGTAAACTCGAGGTTGAAAGATTGCATCGTATAAAATGAACAATAGAAACACATGTTTGACCAAAGTTTGAAGTGTTCCAAAACGGAACTTTGACTAACCAAAGTGGTCGAAAAGTCTTTTGAGTTTGAGGAGCATGTTTTGGCCTAATAGGTAAAATACTCTCGCCGACAAGTCGGTTAACGGTATTTACCCTTCCGGTTACTACATGTCCCAAATCAATCGAAATTTCAAGACTTGGCGGGATTTATGAAAAAAATGCCAAGGAGTGGAACTAGTCGACAAGGTGCGGGTTTCACCCCTAACTTGACGATTTCGTATCCTAAGTGTGGTTGGTACTCGTCGGGTCAAAATTTAATTTCGACGTGTTGACGAGGGTCCACTAGAACTTGAAATTTGAGATTTACCATTAAGATGTGGATTTCACTCCTAGCTTAATCGCGATATCTCGTGTAAAAAAAAAAGAATAGGTAGATTGAAAGTCGTTCACCAAATTGTGGGTTTCACGCCTATTTTGGTGAATTCGTCTCATTTGTACAATATGAGTGTTGTCGGATTTAGAATAATCGAGTAAAATGCATGAGGGAAGTGTATGTCGAAGGAGATACACAAACAAGTATAAACACATAAGAAAGCATATCAAGGATGATACTTAAATAATGAAATAAAACAAGTATTAACACATAGAGAAATATGTCAAGAATAACACATAAAGAATCGAACAACGAAACAAGTGTTAACACATAATAAAACAAGCATTAATGCGTAAGAATAACATGTCGAATATTACACATGAGTAACATACATGTTTAAAAGTATCAAATAAGTAACAAATAAAGTATCATGTAGTAGTCCAAGCAAAGCATACGAATAAGGTTCTAAAACTATAGACTAGGCTAAAGCATTCCTACTTTTCCTAATTCCCTATAGTTATGGCTCTGATACCAATCTGTCACACCCCAACCAATGGCGGAAACATCGGGATGAGACGAAGTGTGAAGATTGCTAGAGACATCATAACGCTATTTGTGACAATATTTAGAAATTCCAAATTTCATTTCATTTCATAACTTCAAATAGTCAACATTACAAGAAATTCAAATACAACAAGTTTAACATAACAACATGATAACATAACAAAATTTGATACAACATATTTGTGACAACCCGAACTTTCAAGGTTTGTGCTGTTTAGTCTCGTGATTCTAACTCCTTTCATTATATCTCTTTACCGTTCCTTACTATCTTAAACTTGTTAAATGAAAATGTAATCGGGTACGAGTGAGTGCGTAATTGAGTAGTATTGTGTCAAGAAGTTGGTATGGGCCGCACATATCCTTGAACTATCTCGGCTAGGTAGCAAATGTATTGGGCCGCCACCATTACTAAACAATCTCGGACCACACCCTTAATCTCGGCCCACACATTTATGAATTTTACATATTTGTAGATTTAGGATTTAGGTTGCGTGCACATAATAGAATAGCAAAAACCCTAGTGCAACCACCCTATCCCTTCGACGATCAGCCTTTCCTTTTCCCTTCAAATTTTCTGGTATGTCTAATCTTAAAGAATTTAATCCCTTTTGTCTATAATTGATTGTATGAGAAGTGTTATTGATATGTATGCATGTTTGCAAGGTTTAGTTTATGTTATGAAATAATATAATGTGCTGTTGATAATCGATGGGTTGTATAGATCGGCAATGAATTAGTTGAATAATATAATGTGCTGTTGATAATGTGCTGTTAATAATCGATGCTGTTGATAATTGAAAATTAGTTGAATATGACGAATTTGGCTGGGTTGGATCGGGTTTAGTGTTAAACTGAAACAGAATTGGGCCGGTGGCGGTTAGGCTGCACCGCACCGGTGACAGGCCTCGTTTAACAACAGGGCCGCAGCCCCTCGGCTGTGGATGAACGACTAATCAGTTTAGTTTGTTTGTTAGTGTGATTGAATGGTGCATGAATCAAAGTGGAATGATTATGTCCACTAAATTCAAAAAAAAAAGTCAAGCAAACATATAATGTTATATCAGTAGCCTAGTGTTCTATTGTGGTCCAATACATTTAAAGATGAGTGGTCTGACAATTAATATGATAACCTTGAAAAATGGCAGCACCTATCTAATCAAACAATATAGATATCTTAATGATGTTGACACTTGTTAGTAGAAATATTATGTGCCTAGAGTAATGAGATGATTGGTAATTTAATGGAGTATAATGGTCGGCCAAAATGGCCATAATGCATGAAAATGGCGGCTCATGTAACCAAACCAAATTAGGTCAATTATTAAGGTGTCAGTAGTCATGTTACCCACATGAATGATGAATGCATGACCATTTCACTAGTAATAGGATATCATCGTAAAGCTATTGTTTACTATTAAATGATGGCACTGGTTCGGTTAGTGTTAAGTGTGTTATTATTGTGTAATCGTTAAACATGAGCACTGGTTTGATGATCGATAATGTGATTATTGTGTGTTATGTATGCATGGTTGTGCTTATGTTTATTGATCTCGGGTATGAAGGGCATGATGTTAACATTGTTTTGTTTGTATAGAAGTGGCTGGTATGATTTGGTAATGTACGTACTGATTAAACTAGTGACACGAATCTGGAAAGATGAATGGTGGTTATCGAAGAACTAGGATGTGCATGAAATTGGCGTTTTGATAATACATGTAGTATGCAATCCGTAGACCCCTAAAACGACTTCTATTAATGTTGCCCATAGTTATGCATATGTGAATCTTTGATGATAAGTTTGGAATACATTAGTATTATGTGATTTATATGAATTCTTGCCAAACAACTAATTGGAAGGATATATGACTATAGCCTTTTGATTAACACATGAAAGTTAGATATTGAGTGATGAAGGTTAATCGATGGTTTAATGATGGTGTTCAATGATAGATACTTGTGTGTGTATACTATCCATGCTACATGTTAATGACAGTAAGAAGTTGGTATGATTAACTGGTCAAACAAACTCACCTGCTACGTTATGTGCTAATTGTAACATTCGCATGAGATGTAAACTTGTATTAGAAAGGTGTACTGGCTATTGTTATAATGTGGACTAGTGTATGTGTTGCAAACTGTGTGAAAACTATAACTTGTCTATTCGTGAAACTGATATTCATTGGTAACCACGATAGGGTTGGTTGAGTAACTTGGAAACGAGTAACTAAGCAAACCGAGCAAACCAAGGTGAGTTCACTACATTCGAGCATGCGTCCCAGTGGTTGGGGACAGTCAGTGGGTATTCCATGGGGGGATAAGGCTTTGGGTAAAAACGGGTATATTGGTTAATAATCTCACCTATCATCTTTTGTAAGTCCCTCATCGGGTATTAGTTAGTAGCGCTACTTAGGTTTGGCACCCTCACACCGCTCCTGTAGAGGACGGAGGTGAACTAATGACCCAGTCTGGCCCAGTACTAGATAGGAGTACGTGGGAAGGGCAGTCGTGTATTTCAGGAGCCGTCATTGTTCGGAATTGAGATATTAACAATATTACTTGCATTGGTTATTGAACGGTTTTACATACAACGGGTAATAAACATTTTCTAAAACTGTGAACTCGCCAGCTTTGTCTGATACACGTGTTACATGCTCGCAGGTCGTTAGGTATCTTGGAATTGGGAAGCTTGCTATCTGGGAGTGCTGGAGTGGTCATGGATCGAGGCTCTTGGATTAAAATACATTTAATACATTGGTTTTAAGCGTTATTACGAAGCAATTGCTAAACGACTTATTACATGCTTCCGCTACACAACTTTTGAGAATTAATATTATGTTGGCAACTTATTTTGGTAAAATAGTGTCATGACTTATTTTAATATTTATCATTGGTTCAATGTGATTAGTGGCTCGAACTCTGATGCGTGACACGCCTCGCGGAGTTTCCGCAGGTGAAATTTGGGGGTGTTACAGTTGGTATCAGAGCCACTGGTTATAGTGAACTAGGTTTTAAAACGTTTTATAAAACCAGACTATAACCGAACAACTTCGAAAATCGATCATGACACTCAGCTCCAGATTGCAAGGTTCGTTTCTCTCTCACTTTATACATTACTTGTTTAACAGTCACACACTCACAACGTATATGAACTGAAACAATTAGCACCATAGTGACTTGATAGCGTGACCCCACACATCGACTCATGCGAGCCATAGACCTGTGATATCATCTGTTGTGCTGTTTGAACGGGGTAAACTTTGAGCGCGAGCTAAGAAGCACTAAGATAAGCATGCAAATTGCCTTATTATTATGGGTGCACACTTAATAATAACGCGGGGTGCATGCAAGTCCCAGTGAGACTTATCGAGCGTGAGGAGGGTTCTGCCCTACTATGTGTAAACTTGGTAGTACGTAAATATCAGTATGATACTTGACTCTCATCTCGTTCGACCTCTAAATCGGTTTATTTCCCAACTATAGAAACATGAGTGGACGAGGACACGGACGTGGCAACATCACCATGACTCAGGCTGAGTTGACCGACCTAATCAACACCCGCGTGGCTGAGGCTTTAGCAGCCTATCATGCGAGTCCCAGCGAGGCTTTTCACTTACAATGTGTACACGGCTTTTCACTTCTATTATTTGATTAATGTGACACACAACAGTCTATAGGAGTCATAACAGTGTTTGACTCCTACTCGAGCATGATCTTTTCACTCTCTGAATTCTTTCGAATCTCGATGCTATCGAGCATTACCTGAACACCCATCTGAACGCCTAGCAAACTGGATAGAATGTTAGGTGCTTGTACGGACATCCCTGAGTTGGATGCCGCAGCGTCAAATGTTTGGTCGATACCCTTCTCACTCCTCTTCTTTGGTTGGAACTCAATGTACTGACGTCTTAGACCCTGAAGTGCGATCACATCTGCAACACTCTGTAAACATATCGTGCGTTACCCAGTTAACTTGCAAGAACTATGGACAAGAGGATGAGCGTAGAGCCTCACCAACCTCAGTATTAGAACGACCCTGATTACTGCCAGCGAACATCAGCACTTTGACTTCAATCGAATCCTAAGCGGCTTATGAGAGTCAGCTCTTATGAATCAATCGGGACGTCGGCAATGACAATCGACTGTAGTATGGAATGTGTGACTGTCAGCACAATGAGTAACGCTATAGGACGTGGCACGAAAATGTGACAAGATGAACCTTGCTGGTGAAAGGTCGCAGGGTTTCATTTCAAGCAACGACATTAAAGGCAACACTCACAGCGACATCCAAGTACTCGTAATCGTAGCATGGAAATGAAGGTGACATTGGCAAGGAATGACTGTTGTTAAGTCAAGACGTACACAACGCAGGGAACAATGACAGTCTTGGGAGTTCTAGTAGCAGTAGCAACAACACTGGATGTTGTACTCGTGAAGGGCATATAGGATTGGCGTGGGCGACGCCAGATATAGCAGCAACATGGTAGCTAGTATGAGTAGTTAATCGCTTCGTCTTTGTTTCGTTTAACCCTGATGCTCCTTGAAGCCGAACCTGTTGCGGAATTGACTGAGTGCAAGACAATCGAAACCTCATAGGTTTGTTGGGATGCAAACTCCACCTTGTGGGACAAGTATTCAACATCGGCCTTCCTTCTACTACCCCTGATGGTTACAATACAGTAGTTAGTGTGGATTGGTTATTCAGAAATCGTGTAGATATAGCTTGTGAGGAGAAAATTCTGTGTGGAGGATCGTAATCTGTTCTGAAGCGTCTGAGCGGCGCAAAGGTTAGCTTCATTTTAGCAATGAAGGCCTGGAGCGTCTACGGAGGGACTACCCCGCTATGTTGGCAACTGTTATTAACGTTAAGGTTAGCAAAAAAAAAAAAAAGGATTGAGAATTCATCAATTGTTTGTAATCTCTTCTGATGAGCTACCCGAGGAACTTTCAGGTTTACTTCTACAACTGTTAGGCAGAATCTCAGTTTGATCTCACGCCAGATGCAGCTCTGATTACTCGTACTCCTTACTGTTTGCACCAGGAGGGTTGCAAGAACTGTCTAATTAACTACAGGAACTGTTGGACAAGAGTTTTATCGGACCTAGTCTTTCGCTTTGGGGAGCCCCAGTTATATCCGTGAAGATAAGCCTTTTCATATGGGTACTGATGATCGAGAACTCAACAAAGTGTCAGTCAAGAACCTTTCTCCTCGACCATGTATTGACAACATGTCGACCAGTTGTGAAGGTCAAGCTCCCATTCCAGGATTGACTAATCAACGAGCTATTATCAGATGAAAGCCCAAGGGGAGAGTATTCCTATAACGGCATGTCGGATGCAATGCGGCCATTGCAACTTTGTATTCCATGACCTTTGGGTTAATCAACACACCAGCAGCTTTATGGATCACATGAATCGATCGTGTTATTTGATGACGTTCTGAATCATTTCCAGGAGAAAGGAACACCATGGGTGGCATATGTATCCTATCTCAGCGCTTCTGTAAGAGGAGCCACTTCGTGCGAAGCCTTGTTAAATGTAATTTCGGGGTTCGAGAGGTACCTTTTGGACCTATATTCAGCGAAGTGGGAATGCCCGTGGATCTCGCTAAGACCCGTCTTGGTTGGAAACTGATCGACACCAAAGAGTCCTTCGAGGATACAACAATTTCTTGGTCTCGCTTGATATCATCGCAGATCAATCACAGGATTTTCGAAGGTCACACAGCTTAAATCTCTCTAGCACAGCAAAGTGTTGTGTTCGTGAAAGACAGAACAGGAAGACGCTGTTTCAGCTTTCGAATCCCGACTCTGCAATGCACTGAGCATCGTTTTTACCCGAGGGTGCGGGTGATTCAGTAGTATATCCTTATGGTCCGAATCAGAGACCCAGCTGCACATCGACGAAACACGAGGGAGTGATGTCATACGTAATGGAGTTACAAAGAGGAACTGCACGACACACATGACTGGCGGTGAAAACCGTGGCTTTGGGATTTTGGATGGAGGCATTACTTGGACGGTACCAGATGCGTTATTTGGACCGATCACAAGGGCCTCCCACGTATCGATGATCGAAAGAGCAAAAGCATACATTGACATCGCTGGATGGAACTTCTGGATGAGTACGACTGCAAAACTTGAACGTACACGAGCTTTGTCGCTCACTATCGGCTCTAACATACCTGATCAGACCCGCCTTGCCTAAACTGAAGAACTGGAGGAAGAGAGTTCTCAAGATTAACCCATGCGGGACATGGAGAAGCAACCTTCTACAGGTCGACAATATTCGCTACCTCGTTGAACGGATGTGGGTCTCATTATGTGACAACTACAGGGAACTGGTGTTGAGCAAAGTACACCGGCTTCGATATTCTAGCCGTCTGGGTTTTGATGAGAGGCATTAGGATTTATAAACCTTGTACTGGTAATCTGGCATGAAGGCCCACCTAGCTAGGTATGGAATGATGTTTGAGTTGTGGGAAAGTCAAGGGGAAGTATCAGCAACTGGAAACACCCCTTTGGATAATTGGGGCAAACTACCGCGGACTTTGTCACTGGCCTACCTAAAACTCAGAACGGAGACAGCACCACCTGGTTGATCGATGATTGCCTCACGTAACCAGCAAACTTTATTGCAATTAAGGACACTGACGAGCCGTCACAGCTTGTGAATATTCCTCTGAGAGAGGCGGCTTTTAGACACGAGGTGCCAACTGTTGTTATCTCCAATTTTGAGCTATACCCGATTTATGGCGGTCAAAACACAACACTCTTGGTTCACATCTAGACATTAGCCTTACTTGTCACCAGAGGACAGATGGTCAGAGTAAACGAACTATCCAGACACTTAAGGGCATGCTGCGAGCATGTGTGTGACCGACTTTAATACGAATTGGAAGGATACGTACCCTTGGATTAAGTGCTACCGCAGCAGTTACCATTTTAGTAACCAGACAGCTCCGTTTAAGACATTGTATGGATGATAATGCCTGGCAACCTAACCGCAGATCCAGAATTTGTACTCGAAGATTGTTTAGATCGGAGATCGTTTGGCGGTAACGCATGACCATCTAGAAAAGTTGATGAGTTAGGAAACACTGGGAGATCGCTGTAGACGGTCGTATTATGTGGAAAGTCTCACCCTGGGATGGTGTGGTACGCTTGGGAAGCGTGACAATCTCGATATACATTACATTGAGGTATTCAAAACTCTGGGCAGAATCGGTCACATAGCCTACGGACTCGAGTCACCCGGCGAATCGGGTAACGTGCATGACGTCAATTGTGTCTCGGATCTAAAGCAGTGTTTGCCGATGAAACACTTGTGATACCTCTGCGAGAGCCTAAGGTTAATGATTAGTTGCGGTATCAGGGGATCTATCGAAAGCATGGACCAGGAAGTCAAGGTTCATTAGCATGGTTGTATAACAACCGTGAGAGTTCGTTGGAACTCATGATGTAGACCGGAGTTCACGTGGGAACGTAAAGATCTGATAAGGCTCTTAAATTCTCAATTGTTTAGACGGTTGAACTCACTTTTGTTGTCATTTGCGAATTTCGGGACGAAATTCCCTTTCAAGTTGGGGATGATGTGATACCCGCGGAAAATCCACAGTCATTCTGAGTTAATGCCTTACAGTTTCGGATTACGTGTCAAATTTCGGGACGAAATTTCTTTCAAGTTAGGGATGATGTGACAACCCGAACTTTCAAGGTTTGTGCTGTTTAGTCTCGTGATTCTAACTCCTTTCATTATATCTCTTTACCGTTCCTCACTATCTTAAACTTGTTAAATGAAAATGTAATCGGGTACGAGTGAGTGCGTAATTGAGTAGTATTGTGTCAAGAAGTTGGTATGGGCCGCACATATCCTTGAACTATCTCGGCTAGGTAGCAAATGTATTGGGCCGCCACCATTACTAAACAATCTCGGACCACACCCTTAATCTCGGCCCACACATTTATGAATTTTACATATTTGTAGATTTAGGATTTAGGTTGCGTGCACATAATAGAATAGCAAAAACCCTAGTGCAACCACCCTATCCCTTCGACGATCAGCCTTTCCTTTTCCCTTCAAATTTTCTGGTATGTCTAATCTTAAAGAATTTAATCCCTTTTGTCTATAATTGATTGTATGAGAAGTGTTATTGATATGTATGCATGTTTGCAAGGTTTAGTTTATGTTATGAAATAATATAATGTGCTGTTGATAATCGATGGGTTGTATAGATCGGCAATGAATTAGTTGAATAATATAATGTGCTGTTGATAATGTGCTGTTAATAATCGATGCTGTTGATAATTGAAAATTAGTTGAATATGACGAATTTGGCTGGGTTGGATCGGGTTTAGTGTTAAACTGAAACAGAATTGGGCCGGTGGCGGTTAGGCTGCACCGCACCGGTGACAGGCCTCGTTTAACAACAGGGCCGCAGCCCCTCGGCTGTGGATGAACGACTAATCAGTTTAGTTTGTTTGTTAGTGTGATTGAATGGTGCATGAATCAAAGTGGAATGATTATGTCCACTAAATTCAAAAAAAAAAGTCAAGCAAACATATAATGTTATATCAGTAGCCTAGTGTTCTATTGTGGTCCAATACATTTAAAGATGAGTGGTCTGACAATTAATATGATAACCTTGAAAAATGGCAGCACCTATCTAATCAAACAATATAGATATCTTAATGATGTTGACACTTGTTAGTAGAAATATTATGTGCCTAGAGTAATGAGATGATTGGTAATTTAATGGAGTATAATGGTCGGCCAAAATGGCCATAATGCATGAAAATGGCGGCTCATGTAACCAAACCAAATTAGGTCAATTATTAAGGTGTCAGTAGTCATGTTACCCACATGAATGATGAATGCATGACCATTTCACTAGTAATAGGATATCATCGTAAAGCTATTGTTTACTATTAAATGATGGCACTGGTTCGGTTAGTGTTAAGTGTGTTATTATTGTGTAATCGTTAAACATGAGCACTGGTTTGATGATCGATAATGTGATTATTGTGTGTTATGTATGCATGGTTGTGCTTATGTTTATTGATCTCGGGTATGAAGGGCATGATGTTAACATTGTTTTGTTTGTATAGAAGTGGCTGGTATGATTTGGTAATGTACGTACTGATTAAACTAGTGACACGAATCTGGAAAGATGAATGGTGGTTATCGAAGAACTAGGATGTGCATGAAATTGGCGTTTTGATAATACATGTAGTATGCAATCCGTAGACCCCTAAAACGACTTCTATTAATGTTGCCCATAGTTATGCATATGTGAATCTTTGATGATAAGTTTGGAATACATTAGTATTATGTGATTTATATGAATTCTTGCCAAACAACTAATTGGAAGGATATATGACTATAGCCTTTTGATTAACACATGAAAGTTAGATATTGAGTGATGAAGGTTAATCGATGGTTTAATGATGGTGTTCAATGATAGATACTTGTGTGTGTATACTATCCATGCTACATGTTAATGACAGTAAGAAGTTGGTATGATTAACTGGTCAAACAAACTCACCTGCTACGTTATGTGCTAATTGTAACATTCGCATGAGATGTAAACTTGTATTAGAAAGGTGTACTGGCTATTGTTATAATGTGGACTAGTGTATGTGTTGCAAACTGTGTGAAAACTATAACTTGTCTATTCGTGAAACTGATATTCATTGGTAACCACGATAGGGTTGGTTGAGTAACTTGGAAACGAGTAACTAAGCAAACCGAGCAAACCAAGGTGAGTTCACTACATTCGAGCATGCGTCCCAGTGGTTGGGGACAGTCAGTGGGTATTCCATGGGGGGATAAGGCTTTGGGTAAAAACGGGTATATTGGTTAATAATCTCACCTATCATCTTTTGTAAGTCCCTCATCGGGTATTAGTTAGTAGCGCTACTTAGGTTTGGCACCCTCACACCGCTCCTGTAGAGGACGGAGGTGAACTAATGACCCAGTCTGGCCCAGTACTAGATAGGAGTACGCGGGAAGGGCAGTCGTGTATTTCAGGAGCCGTCATTGTTCGGAATTGAGATATTAACAATATTACTTGCATTGGTTATTGAACGGTTTTACATACAACGGGTAATAAACATTTTCTAAAACTGTGAACTCGCCAGCTTTGTCTGATACACGTGTTACATGCTCGCAGGTCGTTAGGTATCTTGGAATTGGGAAGCTTGCTATCTGGGAGTGCTAGAGTGGTCATGGATCGAGGCTCTTGGATTAAAATACATTTAATACATTGGTTTTAAGCGTTATTACGAAGCAATTGCTAAACGACTTATTACATGCTTCCGCTACACAACTTTTGAGAATTAATATTATGTTGGCAACTTATTTTGGTAAAATAGTGTCATGACTTATTTTAATATTTATCATTGGTTCAATGTGATTAGTGGCTCGAACTCTGATGCGTGACACGCCTCGCGGAGTTTCCGCAGGTGAAATTTGGGGGTGTTACAATATTAAACCCTAACGTCTATATGTGTATCTAGGCATCAACGCTACTTCTTTTCTTAGCATCGTCCTCATCAACCTGTAACATGTTTAAAATAATTCAATGCAAAAGCAAAGGCGAGTATACAAGTTTGGTACATACATAGCATAAGATAAAAGTGTGAACAATTCCTCATAGCAAGCATGCGATTCAAGATAAACATTAAATATGGCATGTGTCTAACATATCAAACCAAGAAAACGCAACTTGCTCATGACATAACCAAAGTTTCAGTAGAGGCGGGTCGTTAATCCTATAGCGCTACATATGTCAAGGCTTGGCTCGTACGAAGTTAATGATAAGTTCAACACATAAGAATCACCCAAATTTAAAGTATCAAGTCATCACATATACAAGCATGTTATGGGAATGTTCATGTGTTTAGACAAAAGTTCATGTGTAAGTTTCAATAGGTAAACATGTTACACCCCAAAAGTGGTAAAAGTAAAAAGGGGGAAAGTACGAGTATACTCACAAAGTTTGCATATGTTTTCCGATTATCCAATTGTTGACGAGTTGATGAGGTTAGAAGGTTGAATGTGTAGGGTTAAAGTTCATGTATGCTTAGAGTCGAGATTCGGTATTTAAAAACAGCATAAAAGTAAGATATGAGAATAGCATGTGAAAGTAATCATCTTCAACCCATAACACTTGTATGACACTTGGTAACCACAAGGGTTATGATAATATTTTCATGAGTTGAACACCCATAAGAATCACAACAAGGTTTAGGTCTTAGGTGATGTTCTACTACTTTAACATATAAACATGAGTTCAACATTAAAGGTTCGAATGAGTGTATATATATATCTAGGTTAAGTACTACATATTATTTAGTCCAATAATTCAAGTAGGAGGTAGAAGATTAGAATCTTCATTTAGGCACCTCGTGTTATCATAGATGTCATGTATGGGGTAGGAAGGACATGCTTCCATTTAGGAACCCCTTGAATGTTCACCACTTCACTTGGTGTAACAACAACCAAGGAGGGTCACGAACTAGGATTTGCACAATAACATAAACAACCTAACTATTGAGAAATCATCAAATCATGTGAGGATTGTATGTAGGACAACCCAAGTTGTTCCATAATCACTCATGTATCAAAGGCTATGTTTGACATGATTTGTGGGTTGAAACCCTAAACAAAACACCAAGTTTATGAGGTTTAATCCTCTGATTTTAAATGTCTCAACCTTGTTTTTAAGCTTAACCAACCATGGGATAAGTTGTAAGCATTAGGACATAGGTATGAGATGTGTTGAACACAAGTTACATAGGTTTAAACAAGTTTTTGATGAACATAAAAACAAACAGAAAGTTTATGGACGATTTCGGGGCATTTCCAGGTCTGATTTCTCCAAGGAGAAGTCTAGGAATCGAACCCCATGATTATACAAGCAAGTAGGAAAAAGAATCGAGTGATTCGGATAAGAATTGAGTGAGTTATGCTCATTTTCGTGAAGGGGTGTCAATCTACTCGAACCCTTGCTTTCAGCTACGGTTTGGTGGATGTTTTGTGAGTTTTTAGGGTTGCAAAAGTGGTAGGGAGGCTGGTTATAAGTGGTATTTATAGGGGGAAGGATTAGGGTTTTAATGGGTTGGGCTTTGGAAGTGTTTAGAAGGGGTTACACCTTGAAACTAGCCCACAAAACCCAACTATATGGGGCTGAATTTTGCTGAATTGGGCTGCCATATTTCTTTATTTTTTTATTTTTTTAAAACATTATAATGAGTAATTTTGTTAATTAAGTTGTGTAATAATATGCAACAATGTTTCCCCTAACTTGTAACAAGGTGAAATATGAAATAAAACATGATTTAACTAGGTAAAAAGTGTAATGTACAAGTTTTATTTACGAAGCAAGTTCCGTATTTTACAACGATTACGATGAAAGAATGGTTATAAGAACACAATATTTCCAAAGATAGAATTTCACGTAAGGTTTCTAAATGTAGGATGTTTGAAAACGCAGGGCGTTACAACAACCGAGGAAGCCTCGTGGTGCATGTATGTCGGTACATGCGAGGCAATGGTCGGGTTTGCTTCCACTTTTGCCTCTAACTTATCCTACTATCCTAGAGGAACCACAAATGGGTGGACCCTCTAACACTGAACCTATTGTTGAGCTACTTCAACAATCATCAGCTCAACAACCACCTTTGGGTTTTGATAAACGCATAATACATCTTTTTCAGCTCCTATAGATTATAATTATCCAGCTCCATCATACGACCCCTATCTTCAGGCGGTTATTCATAATGCACTTTATCCATCACGATTTCCTCCCGCTTACCCAAATGCTGGATATCCCAATTATGGGTACTAGTATCCTGTTGTGCCATAACCACAACCACCGCAACAACTCGAGACTATTAATCAAGCCATGGAGCGGGCGGAGCAGATTCAGCAACAGGCTGAAAAGAACGAAAAGTGAACAAACAAGATCTTCAAGAAACTTTCCAAGATAATCAGGGGAAAGAAGGATGAGTGAAGATTGTTATTTTAATTGTAATTTATTTTAATTTCCAAAAGTCCATGCGTGGACATGTCATTGTATTTCAATTTCAAAAGTCCCTACGTGGACTAAATTTGTATTTCAATTTCCAAAAGTCCCTATGTAGATAAGTATTGTAATTTTTCCTATTTCAATGATAATTTGAAATTATCTTATATATTTATTTCACCATTGTTCAAGTGATCGTCTCGATTTTAATTCAAACTTTATCGATCTGTGCATAAATTCACAAAAATCTTCTTAATGGTTTTTGACCTGCCATATGGCAAAGCCTATATTATTGGCAATGATAAATAGAAGTGTGGAAATAATGAATCACACTGACCTAATAGGTGGTAGATTATGTCCAAGCCTTATAGCCTCGATGGTCAAATGAGACCATGGCTAAAGATATATATTTTTATTTTCAAACCATTAAGACATTCTTCCTGTATTAACTTTCGAAGTAATGTTACTATTTTTGGCAGATGTGGCCATATGTCTCATTGTCCAAAGATGGCGGACTATGTCCAAGCCTTATAGCCTATATGATCAAATAAGATCATGGCTATTAATATTAATATAATCAATGCGATGATCAACATGTTTTTAAGATTCTATGAAATGTTAAAATGATTTGCCTACGGGCTATATTTTATTGTCAATTGAGACACTAACAGTTGTGGCCATATGGCTCCCTGTCCAAAGGTGGTTGACTATATCTAAGCCTTATAGTCACACCATCTTTGCTTTTAATACTATGGGGTCCAATTAATTTATTTTATGGGCTCCTTGAAACTTTAACATACCGAGTCTACTATTTTCTAAAAAAGACTGGGGTCCGTGGACCCCGACCCGAACCATGTGGGTCCGCCCCTGCCTGGAGCACGTGTTCTTTTTAAATCCGATATATATGTTGAATTTTTTTAGAGTAGTATACCCGTACCAACTTAAAGATAGACCTATTTACAAAACAATTTTTATAGTTTAGAAGTTAGCTCATTAGCATTAGTTTTAGTGAGTCCAATGCCTATTTGAATTTAAAAAAAATAATTAAAAAAAACATTACGAAAGGGCATATTTTTTCAAGCTCGAATAGGGTAAATGAATTCTCATAGACGTCTCTAATGATACCATTGATGTTTTATTGTGTGTAGTGTAACTTCCTTCGGAACTACTTAAATTTTTAAAACAAGGATATGTGGTTGGAGTGGAAATAAAGACTAGAACAACGAGTCATTGTCTTCCAACTTGCTTAGTCGAAAATCAGAAGTAATATGTGGTTAAGCTAGAGCGTTTGTATTTTTTGTAGCACTCTATCGTCAAAATCAGTCATCCATTCCAAGAATCGGTCATAAGTTTCTATATAGAGATTAACTTGTATTTTGCCCATGTGTCGCGGTTATGTAACGTATTAAATAGGCATAAATACCAACACGAATTTTACGCAAAATTTAGAATCAGTCATTATAACTTAACATGTTTGATAGTATATTTTATATTTTTATATTTTTAAATCGGATCTCCAAAATCCGACCCGGATCGTAAAAAAACCAAACCCTTTGCAATAGTGTAAAAACAATATAAGAGTTTCTAATAACTTTAATAATTTTTTATATTTTATATTTCAGTAATTAATTAACGTCACGTGTCACGATCGATTAAAACCGGACTAGAAACGTTAAGTTTATAAAGGTTCCCAGTTAGTATCGTTAGATTTTTAAAAGGGAAACTTTAACGGACTTAAGGTTATTAGTTAAATAAAGTTATTAAGGCAAGGAATCTATTATGTAAATAATTCAAACTTTAAAATTGAACAATTAATTAACTTGGTGAGGTTGCTACATAAAGTTATCAAAGGGATACACTAACTAGGTTAGTGTATTAGGTTCAGGGTAGTTAACAGAAGTGAAGTTGGAAGTCGAGGGGTCTGGATCGTCATCTTTGAAACATCATTAAAAAGAAAACAAGTAAACAACGTGTGGTCGGGGAGTCGAACCGCGACCCAACCCACTTCCATGCAATACTACGCGTAACAATAACCTCAAACCACTCGGCCATAGCACAGCTTATGCATAAACCCGAGTCAACAAATACATAAACCTAACGTGAACCCATTTGCATTTAAAAAAAAGGGAAATGGAACGCATGAATTGGTTTTTAAAAACATATCGAACATAAAATGTGTAATGCTTACGGATATGGTAACATAATAAAGATGTTTTGGCATAATAAACTTGACATTGACTCATCCGATCACCCGATACCGCCTATGCACGTACGGTTGACTTAGGTAACTTAGTTCACGTAAGTAACCGAATTGGGTTAAATCTTTCAATTTCTTTCAAAATCCAAAATGTTATAATGTTTACCCTTATTATACAAGTCATAGTACTTGTGAGGGTTTAAACTACATTCTATCCGGTCACCGCTTAATCTAGCGTATCGTACCGTTTTCTTTACATTATAGTTAATCGGTCCAAGTCTATGACTTGAATAGGACCCGTTAACATTCTAATTGGTTATTATACCATTCATTCCAAACTAAGGGCGTCCAGTAAATTGCAAACCATGCTAGTTGTTTTGTTTGAACGGTTGTGCTTTATATATATATATATATATATATATATATATATATATATATATATATATATATATATATATATATATATATATATATATATATATATATATCTTGGATTGTAAGATTTAAGCCAGGTAAATACTCTTAACCTATTTTCCCTATACGGGCTTGGGATACGGTAAATTATTACCTCTTGGTCGGGTATGGGATCAATGACAGATTGTGTCTAAATATCCACATAACCCATTTTAATTCGTTTTGCTTGATAACTTAAATATTGGGGGTTAATGTGACCGTGTCGTGGATATCCTCGGCACATTTAATTGCAAATGGCCACGATTTAAGCACGAGGTGTAGCCATACACCCGACAGATGCTAATGCTATAATAAAATATTTTTCTTAGCCTTTATGGGGATACCCTTTATGGGTTAAATGTGGTGTGTCGGTTAATCATGTTATTGGAGTTTAGTTTCGGGCCCCATTTGTATTGACAAGCATGTAATACTGATAACAAGAGATATATTCTATCCCAAGTTATTTAAGAAAATACATGTGCCATTGTGTACATAAAATGATTTTGAAATATTTTCAAAATGTGTCGGTTATTTGTATTTACCAGTTTAAACTGACGTATCTTCAAAAGACTAAGCGCAAGTTGCAAAGTACGTAAATAGGCTAGAAGTTGCCCGGTAATTGCTTAAGTGGAATTTGCAACTCCATGCAAGGTCCCTAGTAGTCTGTTTATGTAAACATTTGTTTATCCGATCCTCCTGTGGATCTTTATACATGTTGGGATTGAACCCTATCAGAGGAACAGATAATTAAAGCCAAAACTGGATCAGAGTAGTGGATTCTGAATAAGCAGATGCTGATATATAAATCTCTCCCCTTGAAAGTGATTACAACTACTGATGACCTCCTATCTGCTGATATAACTGCTGCTCAACTAAAGATTTGGTGGAAGACTAAAGTCCTGCTGATTCAATCTACTGCCTTGAGTCAAGCACTGCTGATCCGGACAAGTGCTGCTGGGTTCACAGCAGTAGAAGGTTGCAGCAGCTGTTCTAAAGTCTGTTTTGTAATAGAATGTATTAGCAGTAGTTAACACAAGCAGTGTTTGTATAGATCAGAGGTTAGAGTTTGTTAGGAGGTTAGATGTCACTTTCATGGTGACGTCAGCAAAGATGCTCAGTAGTTTGCAAGTGCCTATAAATAGTTCAGTACTTGGTACTGTTCTATTAGCTCTTTGCATCATTCGTCTTCTTTGCACGAACAAACTACTGAGCTCTGACTGAGGGGGAGTTTGCATTCTTACATCAATCATTGTAATCGTAGTTGAAATAAATTCAATCTTTCGGTTCTCTGTGTAAAGATGTTTGATAAAAGTATTACTCTCGTTTGATTGTATGCAAAGTTTGTTTTCATTATAAATTCCGCTGCACACTCATCCATTTTCATCTTATTTTCAAACATAAAATACAATCAAAATCAAACTCAGATCCAACAATTGGTATCAGAGCTTGGACAGTCAAATTTGATTTAACAATCATTTTGACGTAAATAGTTCAGCTCAAAACAGTTGATACTGATTGTTTGCTCGTCGTTGAAAAACAGAGTAAGGATTAATCACCATTAAAGTTGATTTCTCAGTACCTGTAAAACAACAAGAATGACGTCATAATCTCAGGACGATAAAAACAACATTGGCTCTCTTTTTAAACCACCTATGCTAAAAAGAAATGAGCACAACATCTGGCAGAGGAGAATGGGTCACGTCCTCGCTCAACAAAGCACAGGTTGTTGGAAGTCTGTCATCTTTGGTCCTCATGTTCCTACAGTGCCAAGCGCTGAAGATGCTAAAAAACAAGTTCCAAAACCTGTTGAAAATTATACTGAAACGGATTATCAAAAATTTGAACTAGATGCTAAAGCGTTTAGTATCATAGCATCAGCGCTGCCCAACGAAATATATGCTGGATTGTTACATTGTGACAATGCCAAAGAGTTGTGGGACGCGCTTAAGGAACAGTTTGGAGGTACCAAAGAAGTCATAGAAAACAATAGGGAAATCCTGAACCAACAGTATGAAACATTTTGTCATGTTAAAGGTGAATCACTGACACAACAATTTGAGCGTTTCAGTTGTCTCATCAGTGAACTGAGGCTTGTTAAAACCACTTTTACAAACTCAACTCAAAACAGCAGGTTCCTCAGGTCACTGCCAGAAAAATGGGACACAATAGCTTTTGTCACCCGAAATTCACCTGAGTTCAAGGATCTGACCTTGAGCCAACTCCATGGTCGACTCCTGACCTACGAAAGGGAGTTGAACCAGAAAAGGAAGTTACAAGAGTCAGGGAAAACCGTTGATGATTATTCATTCGGTAACACTGCTCTTCTGGGTCAAGAAGAATCTGGTGGTAGTGGTAAGGATCAGGGTTATGATCACTTCATTGACATAACTGCTGGTGCAAATTTTAACAACCCTGATCCTCACTCTACAAGTTATGCATTCACTGCAAATGAAAACCAGATGTCAGACAATTTAAGCTTTGAACTCAATGATCTACAGCATTTCGACCCCACTGATCTAGAGGAAATGGACATCCTGCACCAACTGGCCTTGCTAAGTGTTAAAACTAGCAAGTTTTATAAAAGAACAGGGCAAAAATTCCCAGGGTTGCATGGGAATCTAAGGGTTGGGTTGGATAAATCGAAAATCAAGTGTTATAAGTGTAACAGGTTAGGACATTTTGCTAGAGAGTGTAGGAGTCAAACAACTGGTCCCATAATCACTCACCCTAGTTCAAATCCTAGACCTCAAAATCAAAACACTGTGTACTATGCCCAATATGCCCCAGCAGCACATGTGAACACTGCTCACTATGCTGTTGCTCCTGTGCCAGTGCATTATGTCCAAACAGCTGCTCCACAGATCCAATATGTTCAAACCCCTGCTCCCCAGGCACAAGTGTAACCTGCACCACAAACCACTGCTCCAGTAGCAAAACAACCAGATCAACAAAGTTTCTTTACTCAAGAATTTGTTGACTGGAGCAGTATGCCTGAAGACCTCAGTGATGAAAATTTTACACTCTATGCTTCTAAAGTTTCTTCTCATGATGAATTTTGTTTGATGGCATTAGAGTCAATACAGGAGGGGGTTGAATCTGAAGAGGAACAGTTGGCCTCTAAAACAGTGGATGAGGTGATTGAAGAGGTGGTTACTGTTGTGGCAAATGCAGTACTGTTGGAAGAAAGTTCAGACACCCTGATTGAACCACTGACAGATCCATGGTCCGAAGAAGAAAAGACAGGTGAGTTAGAAGAGAGAGCTGAAGATGAGGAAAATCCAAAATGTGATTGTGCAATGATGGCTGCTGCAAAGGTATCACCTCAAGTTCTTGAAAAACTGTGTTCTGACAATTGCATTATTGCTTTTGCTAACATCAAAGAGGTGAATGAAAACCTTCGTGATAAAATCTTATCTGATGAAGTCATATTTGAAAGGTCTCTAAAAGAACTTAAAAACAAATTGGCTGAAAAGGAGAAAGAGATTTGCAGCATGAAAGAAGAGCAAAGCATAACCAAAACCCAACTTCAAACCCTGGTAGAAAAATACCAAGGTTGCAAAAAGGAGTTAGAATCCACCCAGATCACATGTGAGAGATGGGTGGAATCATGCAAAGGGTATGAAGTTATGCTTGAGAAACAGATAAAAAGCAATGTGAAATTTGGGGTTGGTTATAGAAAACATGATGATGAAAACACTGCTTTTGAAAAATCTGTTTCAACCACTGATGTAACTACTGAGTTCATCCCCACAAACAAGAATGGCCAAGAAGTGAAAATCACTGACAAACTTGGTAACAAAATCACACTTGACAGACCAATGGGTCCCTCTGCTTTTGAGGAGATTGAAAATCATCAATTTAAACCAAAATGGTCAGATGAGTGTGATATTCTTGAAAATTTCAAGCCAATGGACTTTACATCAACTGATGGTGTTAAAGCTCCAAAAGCTAAAGGCAGTCCTCTTAAGGACATCCCAGCAGTGGTTAAAACCTCTGCTGCAAAGGAGTCTGAAAAGAGGAAGAAGAAAGAAAAAATTGATAACTTGTTTTGTGAATTCTGTGAGAAGAGGAACCATCTAACAAAAGATTGTTTTCACTTAAAAGCTTATGATTTAACCAAAACAAGTGTCACTACTTCAGCTGAAAGTTGCAGTGTTTGTGGTAAAACAAACCATAAAACTCAGGCATGTGTGTATCTCAAAAACTTTAATAAGGAAAAGAATGAGTACACGGCTAAAACATCCTTGAGTTCATCAGCATCATCACCATCTGTCAAATTCACCAAGAAACAACCACTGTTTGTACCAGTTCAAACAGCTGTCACAAAACAGCTGAACCAAACATCTATCAAAAGAGATGTTCAGGTTACTGATGCACCTCCTGCCAATCAGTTCAGAAAAGGCAAGGAAAAACAGTCTTACCAAAGGATTCCACACGTTTATGAGGTCTACAAAAAGCCCTCTAAACCCAGAGTGAATAGGCATCCTTTTGGGTATCAGCAGGTGATTGGGCAAGACCCCCAACAGTGGTTAGCAAGAAACAGTACTAAAACTGTCCAAACCCCTGACTTAACCACTGCTCATCACACTGCATCCATACCTGACACTGCTGAATCCCCATCCAAAGCCCTGTTGGCTTTGGAGTCCTTAATGAACTAATCCTTTTACTTCATGTGCAGGGAGCTTCTGCATGCTTTGATAGTCTGTGGTATGTAGATAGTGGAGGCTCCAGGCACATGACAGGATGTAAAGCCCTCCTCAAAGACTTTAAAATCCATGGAGGGGGTGATATATCCTTTGGAAATAATAGTAAAGGGAAAGTTCTGGGGTCTGGAACAGTGCAATCTGGTAATGTAAAATTTGAAAATGTCAATCTAATAGACAATCTGAAATTCAACCTTCTGAGTGTATCTCAAATGAGTGACAAAGGGTTTGGGTCATTCTTCACAAAAGATTGTTGTAGGATTGTTGGACCAGAAATGGTCAAAAAGATTGAAGCAATAATCAAAAATGGTCAAACTAAACTTGTTGCTCAAAGAAGTGGCAATGTTTATGTTGTTGACATGTCTAAAGAATGTCCCAGAGCTGATGCCTGTCTGTTCTCAGCTGCCTCTAACAAAGAGACAGAACTTTGGCACAGAAGACTGGGCCACACAAATCTTAAGACAATAACAGAAATTTCAAAAATTGGTTTGGTAAGAGGCCTACCACAAAAATTGTTTTCATGTCCTGAACATTGCATTTCCTGTTTAAAAGGAAAACAACATAAAAGTTCTTACAAGTCCATTGAAGAGTCCAAAACAACCCAGTGTTTGCAAATGCTACACATGGATTTGTTTGGCCCAGTTCAAGTCATGAGCCTCAAAAAGAAAAGATATTGTTTGGTTATAGTTGATGACTTTTCTAGGTTTACATGGACTTTCTTTTTGCACTCTAAAGATGAAACTGCAGGCATTTTGCAAGACTTTGTGACACAGGTTGAAAAGCAATTTGACCTTCCAGTGAAAAGCTTTAGGAGTGACAATGGCACAGAATTTAAAAATAAGGAGTTGGATGCCTTCTGTGTGAAGAAAGGGATTGTAAGGCAGTACAGCACCCTAGAACACCAGAGCAAAATGGGGTGGTTGAAAGAAAGAACAGAACCTTGATTGAGGCTGCCAGAACTATGCTTGCAGATTCAGGTTTGCCATTAACTTTCTGGGCAGAGGCAGTAAACACTGCTTGCTATGTCCAGAACAGAGTTTTAATAAACCCCAGGCACAAAAAGACTGCCTATGAAATTCTGTATAAAATCAAACCACTGATCTCATACTTCAAAGTGTTTGGCTGCCTATGCTTTATTTTGAACTTAAAAGATTCCATTTCAAAATTTGCAGCAAAAATTGATTGTGGTTATTTTCTGGGATACTCAACCACTGCCAAGGCCTACAAAGTGTTCAACGCACGGACCAAGGTAGTGGAGGAGACTTTAGATGTAAAGTTCAATGAACTTTCATCAATGAAAATCCCAGCAAATCCTGCTGATCTGTTTGATCTTGAAAAATTCACCTTTGAAAATACTGCTATCAAGACTAACAGTGCAGGTCCATCAGAGGATACATCACCAGACTATGGGTATGAAATCATCATCCCTCAAAGGTCTGCCACAAAGGGAAAAGCACCAGTTGTTCAAAACAGCTGGCAAAGCTCAACCACTGCTACCTCAACAGTTGTTGACCAAAGTAGCCCATCTACCACTGCTTCCACATCCTCAAACACTGCTGACAAAAGTCCTCAAACAGTGGATAAAAGTCAACAGTGGTCCACTCCATTACCACCCATTCCACCACCTTTTGAAGCCACTGCTGGGTCATCAAAGTCACCAGCAGAGGTTAGCTCAGATGATACACATTTGCAGCCTTCACCAACAAATGCCATCATACCATACCAAGGAGATTTAATCTTCTTGAGATCTCATCCACCTGATCAAATCATTGGCAACATAAATGAAGGGGTGCTCACAAGAAGCCAAACCCAAAACATTTGTCTTTTTACTGGCTTTCTATCACTCCATCAGCCAGTCAAGTACCAAGCGGCACTAAAAGACAACAGCTGGGTAGAAGCCATGCAAGAGGAGCTCCAACAGTTTAAAAGACAACAAGTATGGGAGCTTGTACCACTGCCAAAAGAGGTTAGTCCCATTGGCACAAAGTGGGTCTTCAAGAACAAAACAGATGAAAGGGGCATTGTTGTCAAGAACAAAGCCAGGCTTGTGGTTCAAGGTTACAGACAGGAAGAGGGGATTGATTATGATGAAACATGCGCCTCTGTTGCAAGATTGGAAGCTATCAGACTGTTCCTGGCCTTTGCTGTCAACCACAACATGAAGGTATTTCAGATGGATATCAAAAGTGCTTTCCTCTATGGTACATTGCAAGAAGAGGTGTATGTATGTCAACCTCCAGGCTTTGAGGATCCATTTTATCCTGATCATGTCTACAGGCTAAACAAAGCCTTGTATGGCCTGAAACAAGCACCAAGAGCCTGGTATGAAACACTTTCCAACTTTCTACTCTCAAATGGTTTCAAAAGAGGTACCATTGATAAAACACTGTTTCTTAAATGGAGAGGGAAAGATTTAATGATTGTCCAAATTTATGTGGATGACATTATTTTTGGAAGCACATGTACCAAAATGTGTGAAGAGTTTAGAGAACTCATGACAGCTGAGTTTGAAATGAGTGCAATGGGTGAGCTGCAATGCTTTCTTGGTCTCCAAGTACAGCAATTGCAAAATGGAACCTTCATTCATCAAAGCAAATATGCTAAAGAACTTTTAACCAAATTTGATATGAATGATTGTAAACCATGCAGCACACCCATGGCCACAAATAAGCTGGTCATGTCTGATGAAAAGGATGAGCTGATTGACCAAACACTTTATAGAAGCATGATTGGGTCCTTATTGTACCTAACTGCATCTAGACCAGACATCATGTTTGCAACATGTGTCTGTGCAAGAAGTCAATCAGCTCCCAGAAAATCAAATCTCATTGCTGTAAAAAGGATTCTCAGATACATAAAAGGTGCTCCCACACTTGGTATCTGGTATCCAGCTAATGGGAATATCAAGCTTTCAGGTTTTTCAGACAGTAACTTTGCTAGATGTCATACCACAAGGAAGTCCACTTCAGGAGGGTGCCAGTTTCTAGGTGATTGCTTAGTCTCTTGGCAAAGAAAAAAGCAAGCAGCAGTTTCAACATCCACTGCTGAGGCTGAATACATTGCTGCTGCAAGCTGTACAGCCCAACTCCTGTGGCTTCAAAATCAGTTGTCGGATTTTGGTATCACTGCCTTAAAGATACCACTCATGTAGGCTCAGGCAGCAGAAAATATCATCAAAAATCCAGTTTCCCATTCTACCACAAAACATATCGACATCAGACATCACTTTGTGAGGGATTGCTATGAAAAAGGTTTGATTTCTCTGCATCATGTCCCAACTAAAGACCAGCTGGCAGATGTGCTCACAAAAGCACTTGATACAGCCACTTTTGAAAGCATGGTCTCTAGGATTGGGATGCTAAACATGGAATAACAAGCAACATCTTGTTTTTCTATGAATAAAAGCAACAAAATGTTTTCAGAAAATCAAAAATCTATCCTTAAAAATAGCTAAAAATGAAAATTTCATTAAAATCCTTAAAAGTCTGCCATAACCACTGATTGTTCAAAAGTCTGCTCTACTTCAAAAAGCCTGCCCACTGCTGAAAGGCAACCTCTGTTCTCTTATTTCTTGATAACCTCTGTTGTTCAAAAGCAGTGTCTTATCCACTGATATGCTATCCACTGATAGTGAAAATCATCCACTGCCCCCTTTCCACTGCTTTCATCAGTTGCTTTCACCAAAAGTACTGTCCTTCATTTTCACCAGTGGTTGTCACGTGGGCAGTACATAGCAGTCAGACCTTTTGTAATGGCTGCCACGTCAGCATTCATCCTCTTTCCTATAAAATTCCCCACTCACCACCAAAACAGGGTTTTACTGTCGAATTGAATTCTTAAAAATTCTCTTCTCAAAGCAGTTTTTCTTCTCATCTCTCACAAATTCCTTCGATTGTTCGTTTCAAAAATGACAAAATCGAAGTCATCTGCAAAACCCACATCAAAATCATCGAAAACAGCCTCTCAAAAGGCAACCTCCACTGAAATTCCATTCAAAAAATCTCACAATCTCCTGGGTCTTCTCACAAAACCAGGAACCACAGATGTTTTCGATTCCATTATTACCATCATGGCAAAATCAAAGTACAAAACTTTGCTCACTGTCGATGCACCAATCTATTTGGCGACCCAAATGGAGTTTTGGAAAAATGCAACCCTTGAAAAACAAGGAGACATTGCAACCGCCATTCACTCTTCTATAAAGGGTAAAACTGTCCAAATCACGCCACAATCCATCTCCGAAGTCTTTCAACTCGATGATCAGGCAGGTAAAACTTCCTTCACTAAAAACGAGTTTCACATTGACTTCATTGAAAGAGGGTATGAAGCCACAATGATGAAGAAACTAACCTTAGAAAAGGGTTATTTTCCTTCTGCACCCAGATTCCTATTTCATACCCTCCTACTGTGTGTTTCAAACAAAACCACTTCTTTTAATTAGATCCCTATAAAGATTCAAAATCTGGGATATGCAATTCTTCAAGAAGAAAATTATAACTATTCTCGGGAAATCTTTAAAGATTTGGTTAATAATGTTGAAACCAAATCATTCTTACTGTTTCCAAGGTTTTTAAGTTACTATTTTGAAAAGAAATTCAGTAAGGATGATTTAGCTTTAATAAACCAATGTGAAATAACTGTAATAAACTGCCTAACATCTGAAACTTTTTCACGAATGTTAGCACCTTGCAAAACACAAGCAGGGGTACCTGAGCAGAATTTAGCAGCTACCACTGCTCCTCAGGTATCTGCTGCTGAGCCTACTGCTCTAGGTGATCAAAGCAGCAGACCAACTGTTTTGAAACCCACACCTACAAAACCCAAAAAGCTTTACAAAAAGAAAAATCAAAAACCCCCCAAACCAATCAAAACGGCAACTCTGGAGGATGAGATACCAGAGTTAATGCCTGTGACAACACAAATGTCACAAGAAACCACTGCTGCTTCTTCCTCACAGCAGTTGGTACAAATATCTCAACCCATAACCATAACTCCTCCTGCTTCTTCACAAAAAGACCATGTTGTACACAAAGGGCCACCACATTATGATGCTCTGGATACACTCGTTTCCATCATTCACAGCTCAATGCCCGGAGCAAATCCACTTTCTACACCCACCATCACATCCTCAATTCCACCAAAAACACAACTGCTGTTGGATGCAATTGATTTGAACCAGGCATTACTCAGTCCTTCTCAATCACCTGTCAATGAGAATATACCTCAACAAATGACTGAGCCTGCTGTATCATTCTTTGCTAACCCACCAACACAACCTGTGGAGGTTACACCCATTGAGTTACAAGTAACTCTTTGTGGTAATCCAAGTGAAGCAGCCACTACAACTGTTGAACCCACTGGTTTACAGTTGGACAGTGGTAACATCAATAAGACTTCCTTGGAGGCAATTCCTTTTATAGCACCTCTGCCAACCACCAGTGGATTTATTTATCCTACTGGCAACATCAAAAGGTTGTCAAGTGTTGAAGGAAGAAGACCCCAGTACCAAGAAAAAGGGGCATCAGTGGTTAATGTTTGGAGTAAACTCCCTACTTCAACCATTGATAAAACCATTGTTAGTGGGAAATCAGATGATCCCAATCAATTGGGTGATGATTTAAAGTACTAGAAATTGACGGCTCGTGTTGAAAAACTTGATAACTCTGTTGCAGAGCTCAAAGATATGCTCCAACAGTTGTTACAGGTACAAAAGGTACAATCCACTGTTATTCCACCTCAAGCACCTGCTCTCCAACAGGCACCTGCTACAAATGAGCTCTGGAATCTTTTTCAACCTTTTCTCCATCATCAAGCACAAGTAGCAGATCAGCAACATGAAAAACATGTTCAAGAGCTGAGAAATGCTATGGAGTCTAGGTTCAAAGACACTCAGGCTGATCTAAAGGCTCTCAAAACTCAGATCCTGCACAACTCTGTCACTGCTCCTCCACCTGTGTTCTTCATTGATCACCTCCCTGAAGATAATGCCAAAAAGGGGGAGGAAATTCAGGAGTGGAGAAGGAAAGGAATAACAGATGGTCTCTACCTTGCACCAGAAAATTCAAATATGACCAAACAGATTCCTTTGCCAGATGGGAGTAAGAAAATTGATGTGACCACAAATGCACTTGCAGAAGCACTTGCATGTGTGAAAAGGGATAGAGAGGCCAAAAAGAAAGCCACGGTGGATTATCCGGATCAGGGTACTTCAGGGTCAAGAGATGATGAAAATCATATTGATGAAAAGAAGAAGCCTACAAGAAAAGTAAGGCTACCCAAATCCATTCCAGTCAGACGTTCAAAGTCTGCTAAAAAACCACCACCTAAAACAGCTGTTGTAACTCCTGTTGTATCAGTTGCTGCTGGTATTTCAGTAGTTTCAACATCTGCTCCCACTTCAACACACACCACCTCAACACACACTACATCCACTGCTTTACCACCATCACCACCAAAATCAAAATCACCTCCTGTCAAAAGGCATAACTTCTGCTGTAAAGACAACAGTGGTTGGAACACCAGCTGTTTCAACAACTGTTAGTCTATCACAAACCACTGCCACTACAACCACCTTTCCATCCAAAACATCATCAGTCCCTCCTCAAATAAAGAGGAGAAGGCTAATTCCTAAAGATGATGTCACTGCACCATCCCAAACATTTTCAAAATCTTTAGCTCTTGTCAATATACCAAAACCAGTTCCACTCTCTTCTGTTCCAATGCACAAGCCCTTACCTCCTGCAGGTGTTTAATTTCCTCTTGAACTAGAAGCTATTAGAGAAGAAATAAAATCTTTCTATACTGAGGATGACCCTGCCAAAAGGAGTTTGCCTTCAATCAAAGGATATCCCTGGCCCAAAAATATTGATGAATATTTGAAGATAAAGGCCAAGCAAGCAGAGGATATCTCGAAAAGAAACACACAAGGGAAATCTGACAAAGAAGTATCAAGATACTACCAATATCTGCTCACACAAGTCAGTTCCCTAGAACGTTTTGCAAAGAATGTCAGTCAACAAATTTCAGAAAGAGCAGCTGAAACTTTGAAGAAAGACTACATTGAAAGCATTATGTTTTACAAAAGATACAAAGGAGAGAGACACATGTACAAAGAGTGGACTGTTCCTGAGCTTGAAGTTGAAGCTGCAAGAATTCAAGACATGATAAAAAGGAAAGTCACTCACACTCCTCCTGATTGGGCAAAGTTCAGAAAGAATGTACCTGATAAGCAAATGGAACTGAAGAGAATGAAAGAAGAACTGGTTGTTGCTGATTTTGGTATAAAAAGACAAATTGCTAGATGGAAAGAAGATGTGGTCAGGTCAACCTACAAAAGTTAATCGGTCACCGCTTAATCTAGCGTATCGTACCGTTTTCTTTACATTATAGTTAATCGGTCCAAGTCTATGACTTGAATAGGACCCGTTAACATTCTAATTGGTTATTATACCATTCAATCCAAACTAAGGGCGTCCAGTAAATTGCAAACCATGCTAGTTGTTTTGTTTGAACGGTTGTGCTTTATATATATATATATATATATATATATATATATATATATATATATATATATATATATATATATATATATATATATATGTATGTATATCTTGGATTGTAAGATTTAAGCCAGGTAAATACTCTTAACCTATTTTCCCTATACGGGCTTGGGATACGGTAAATTATTACCTCTTGGTCGGGTATGGGATCAATGACAGATTGTGATCCACATAACCCATTTTAATTCGTTTTGCTTGATAACTTAAATGTTGGGGGTTAATGTGACCGTGTCGTGGATATCCTCGGCACATTTAATTGCAAATGGCCACGATTTAAGCACGAGGTGTAGCCATACACCCGACAGATGCTAATGCTATAATAAAATATTTTTCTTAGCTTTTATGGGGATACCCTTTATGGGTTAAATGTGGTGTGTCGGTTAATCATGTTATTGGAGTTTAGTTTCGGGCCCCATTTGTATTGACAAGCATGTAATACTGATAACAAGAGATATATTCTATCCCAAGTTATTTAAGAAAATACATGTGCCATTGTGTACATAAAATGATTTTGAAATATTTTCAAAATGTGTCGGTTATTTGTATTTACCAGTTTAAACTGACGTATCTTCAAAAGACTAAGCGCAAGTTGCAAAGTACGTCGTAAATAGGCTGGAAGTTGCCCGGTAATTGCTTAAGTGGAATTTGCAAATCCATGCAAGGTCCCTAGTAGTCTGTTTATGTAAACATTTGTTTATCCGATCCGCCTGTGGATCTTTATACATGTTGGGATTGAACCCTATCAGAGGAACAGATAATTAAAGCCAAAACTGGATCAGAGCAGTGGATTCTGAATAAGCAGATGCTGATATACAAATCTCTCCCCTTGAAAGTGATTACAACTACTGATGACCTCCTATGTGCTGATCTTGCTAAACTGCTTACCCATAACTGCTGCTCAACTAAAGATTTGGTGGAAGACTAAAGTCCTGCTGATTCAATCTACTGCCTTGAGTCAAGCACTGCTGATCCGGACAAGTGCTGCTGGGTTCATAGCAGTAGAAGGTTGCAGCAGCTGTTCTAAAGTCTGTTTTGTAATAGAATGTATTAGCAGTAGTTAACACAAGCAGTGTCTGTATAGATCAGAGGTTAGAGTTTGTTAGGAGGTTAGATGTCACTTTCATGGTGACGTCAGCAAAGATGCTCAGTAGTTTGCAAGTGCCTATAAATAGTTCAGTACTTGGTACTGTTCTATTAGCTCTTTGTATCATTCGTCTTCTATGCACGAACAAACTACTGAGCTCTGGCTGAGGGGGAGTTTGCATTCTTACATCAATGATTGTAATCGTAGTTGAAATAAATTCAATCTTTCGGTTCTCTGTGTAAAGATGTTTGATAAAAGTATTACTCTCGTTTGATTGTATGCAAAGTTTGTTTTCATTATAAATTCCGCTGCACACTCATCCATTTTCATCTTATTTTCAAACATAAAATACAATCAAAATCAAACTCAGATCCAACAATACACTTTCGGTTTGTATAATATTTTTGAACTTTTGGACATTTGTAATTTGTAGTAATTTATATTTCCAAGACTTCCGTTGTGTTATTTGTGATTATCTGTATCAATTTGTCATATACCCCAAGTACGGGCCCACCGGGAAATCAGGGTGTGACAGGTTGGTATCAAAGCTAACATTTGAGTGAATTAAATACTAGCCTTTTGTGTTTAATCTCAAATATCACAATAACTTAATCCTCAGACTTTCTGAGTCTAGCCATTAACCTAGGATTACTCATATCTATATTAAGTTATTGCTATTGTTTTTTTATATTTAACAGGTTATATGCAGCCAAGAATTAGAGGACGAGGAAAAGGTCCCATGCGGGGAGGACCATCTGGACACATACCCTCGCAATCCCATAGCTCGGATCACCCGCAGTATTCGAACGAGTCTCACTCGTCCCAGACAGCGAGACATCCTGTCTCACACCTTCATCTCATTCTTACCACTCACACCATTCTCACCATTCTAGATCACACTCTCATCATGATTCATTCGACCCTAACCAGTTTATTAACACACCAGTTAGCCAAAACCAATAAGACGAGGATTCTGATCCAGAGATGCCACCATCTGGATCCCACAAGCACCCAATTAAACTCTCAAGTGATACTTCATCTTATGCAGCATCTCCATATCATGGTCCCGATGAATGGGACCAATACTTTAATTAGTTTACCTTTGTAAACACACCTTCTTATCCATCTCCACAAACGCCGCCGCCTCCACAAGAGGACGAGCCAATGGAGCCCGCGAAGCAACCTCAACTACCACCACAATCGAGGAAGCCTCGTGGTGCATGTATGTCGGTATATGCGAGGCAATGGTCGGGTTTGCTTCCACTTTTGCCTCTAACTTATCCTACTATCCTAGAGGACCCACAAATGGGTGGCCCCTCTAACACTGAACCTATTGTTGAGCCACTTCAACAATCATCAGCTCAACAACCACCTTTGGGTTTTGATAAACCCATAATACATCTTTTTCAGCTCCTGTAGATTATAATTATCCAGCTCCATCATACGACCCCTATCTTCAGGCGGTTGTTCATAATGCACTTTATCCATCACGATTTCCTCCCGCTTACCCAAATGCTGGATATCCCAATTATGGGTACCAGTATCCTGTTGTGCCATAACCACAACCACCGCAACAACTCGAGACTATTAATCAAGCCTTGGAGCGGGCGGAGCAGATTCAGCAACAGGCTGAAAAGAACGAAAAGTGAACAAACAAGATCTTCAAGAAACTTTCCAAGATAATCAGGGGAAAGAAGGATGAGTGAAGATTGTTATTTTAATTGTAATTTATTTTAATTTCCAAAAGTCCATGCGTGGACATGTCATTGTATTTCAATTACAAAAGTCCCTTCGTGGACTAAATTTGTATTTCAATTTCCAAAAGTCCCTATGTAGATAAGTATTGTAATTTTTCCTATTTCAATGATAATTTGAAATTATCTTATATATTTATTTCACCATTGTTCAAGTGATCGTCTCGATTTTAATTCAAACTTTATCGATCTGTGCATAAATTCACAAAAATCTTCTTAATGGTTTTTGACCTGCCATATGGCAAAGCCTATATTATTGGCAATGATAAATAGAAGTGTGGCAATAATGAATCACACTAACCTAATAGGTGGTAGAATATGTCCAAGCCTTATAGCCTTGATGGTCAAATGAGACCATGGCTAAAGATATATATTTTTATTGTCAAACCATTAAGACATTCTTCCTGTATTAACTTTTGAAGTAATGTTAGTATTTCTGGCAGATGTGGCCATATGTCTCACTATCCAAAGATGGCGGACTATGTCCAAGCCTTATAGCCTATATGATCAAATAAGATCATGGCTATTAATATTAATATAATCAATGTGATGATCAACCTGTTTTTAAGATTCTATGAAATGTTAAAAAGATTTGCCTACAGGCTATATTTTATTGTCAGTTGAGACACTAACAGTTGTGGCCATATGGCTCCCTGTCCAAAGGTGGTGGACTATATCTAAGCCTTATAGTCACACCATCTTTGCTTTTAATACTATGGGGTCCAATTAATTTATTTTATGGGTTCCTTGAAAATTTAACATACCGAGTCTACTATTTTCTAAAAAAGACTGGGGTCCGTGGACCCCGACCCGAACCATGTGGGTCCGCCCCTGCCTGGGGCACGTGTTCTTTTTAAATCCGATATATATGTTAAATTTTTTTAGAGTAGTATACCCGTACCAACTTAAAGATAGACCTATTTACAAAACATTTTTTATAGTTTAGAAGTTAGCTCATTAGTATTAGTTTTAGTGAGTCCAATGCCTATTTGAATTAAAAAAAAATAATTAAAAAAAACATTACAAAAGGGCATATTTTTTCAAGCTCGAACAGGGTACATGAATTCTCATAGACGTCTCTGATGATACCATTGATGTTTTATTGTGTGTAGTGTAACTTCCTTCGGAACTACTTAAATTTTTAAAACAAGGATATGTGGTTGGAGTGGAAATAAAGACTAGAACAACGGGTCATTGTCTTCCAACTTGCTTAGTCGAAAATCAGAAGTAATATGTGGTTAAGCTAGAGCGTTTGTATTTTTTGTAGCACTCTATCGTCAAAATCAGTCATCCATTCCAAAAATCGGTCATAAGTTTCTATATAGAGATTAACTTGGATTTTGCCCATGTGTCGCGATTATGTAACGTATTAAATAGGCATAAATACCAACACGAATTTTACGCAAAATTTAGAATCAGTCATTATAACTTAACATGTTTGATAGTATATTTTATATTTTTATATTTTTAAATCGGATCTCCAAAATCCGACCCGGATCGTAAAAAAACCAAACCCTTTGCAATAGTGTAAAAACAATATAAGAGTTTCTAATAACTTTAATAATTTTTGATATTTTATATTTCAGTAATTAATTAACATCACATGTCATGATCGATTAAAACCGGACTAGAAACGTTAAGTTTATAAAGGTTCCCAGTTAGTATCGTTAGATTTTTAAAAGGGAAACTTTAACGGACTTAAGGTTATTAGTTAAATAAAGTTATTAAGGCTAGGAATCTATTATGTAAATAATTCAAACTTTAAAATTGAACAATTAATTAACTTGGTGAGGTTGCTACATAAAGTTATCAAAGGGATACACTAACTAGGTTAGTGTATTAGGTTAAGGGTAGTTAACAGAAGTGAAGTTGGAAGTCGAGGGGTCCGGATCGTCATCTTTGAAACATCATTAAAAAGAAAACAAGTAAACAACGTGTGGTCGGGGAGTCGATCGGCGACCCAACCCACTTCCATGCAATACTACGCGTAACAACAACCTCAAACCACTCGGCCATAGCACAGCTTATGCATAAACCCGAGTCAACAAATACATAAACCTAACGTGAACCCATTTGCATTTAAAAAAAAGGGAAATGGAACGCGTGGGACGGGATTCGAACACGGACCCATACTTCAACAAATCAATGCCCGACCAGTTGAGCTGCAACTAGTCTAAATAAGACATGTCTAATATAAATATACAAACTGAACGCAATCATCTTCTTCTTCATTGAAACTTAAAACGTGACCCGGTAACTCCCAAACTAAACCCGAAAATTTCAAGCGTTTTACTGGTTATACCGTTTCATTTTCACCCCCAATCAACTCGCATTAATGAATATTAATGTTAGAATTAACTAATCATTTGTTTATGCATCCAAAAATCGATTTATTTAAAATTAATCATGTTCACCATTAAAGTTTCTTGATACGCTTTTGGGTTTCATATCAATACACAAAGTTATGTTGCAATCTTAACACTATTTCAATCCTCGGTATAAACTAAAGAAAACCCCACTGAAAGCTTCGTATTTCATCACCTCTACATCGCGAATTTGAACGAAGATCATTCTAGGGCTCGTAAGTTGTTCGGACGATATCTCCTTCAATTCTTATCCAAATCAGGTGATTCCAAAGCTTAATCTCGTTTATTTTTCGAGCTCTACAAAACCCCTCAATCCATTTCTGTGATAGAGGGCATAATCTGTAAGAATTTTATTTCTTCATTTCTAGGGTTCTTGAGTTCTTGAAATTGGGGGCTTTTGATCTTAGAGACATGTTATTGTGTAAATGACTTTAGGATACTGATTAGGATCATGTTAGAATAGTTAGTAAAAATTACGGTTTTTTCCGATGATTGACGGAACAGACAACCATTTGTCTCATCGCTCGTCGTCGATCGGTAGGTGTTTAGCTTCGAATGTCTCATGTTTTTGCGACTTTTAATCTGATACAAAATTGTTAGTTGTTTTGAATGAGAGTAGAAATATGTGTCTTCTTGTTCATAACTGATGTTGTGATTTTTTATAAGATTTCAAGTAGGATCCCATGACAACTGTTATGTGCTTAATTGGTTTATTAGAGAGTTGGTTTTATAAAAGTTAGGATTGAGATGTTCACTTGGGTGAGATAATGTTGAATTTGAGTTTTGTTATATGCTAAGGATGTTGACTTAATATTCTAGGGGACGAAAGGTTGTTTGATGAACTGTTGGTTTGTTTGCTTTTTTGTTTGAAAACATGTTGAGAACAATGGCCGTAAACTGTGTAGGAGACTGTGCAATTTCAACTCAGAAAAACAGATTAGGTAACATGTGTTAAACCTGTCTTATTTTTATCAAATTAGGTAACATGTATTAAACCTGCATTATTTTTATCAAAAAAACATATTAGGTAAACCTGTCTTTATTAGGGTAACATGTGTTAAACCTGTCTTATTTTAATCGGATTTATAACATATAGGAGATTAATACTGATGTACTTGTTTTGTTCATAGGTGAATGGTTGTTTTGTGTTCAAAATGAATATGGCTATCAAGAAGCAAAGCATAGCTAGATTTTTGTTAACTTACAATAGTTTTTGGATCATTTTTATATATTTAAGTTCACATAAAACACTTTTGCCACTTTTGTTACCTTATGTATTACATTACAACTTCCAAGAACCAAAACCCTGAAGATGTTACATATGTTAACATAAGTAGATTCTCTTAAAATCAGTAGAAGTATTACATCTCGTAAAGAGGAGTATTGTTGAACGTAATATAACATTACATGTACCACATAACATCATTAAAAGTAAACCATAAAAATGTTGTTGTAAACCATTCAATGAAACACGTAAACTATAATGTTAGAAAAGGGTAATATAACATTAAATGTTACCATAACATCATTAAAAGGGTAATATATAAAAATGATACAAAATGTATAAACTTCATAATTTATTCGGAATATCTCGTTTATTTTACAAATAAAAAGTCGTGTTTTTTGTGGGATAATTAGCTACATATGTAGTAACAACGTTACACAACTTACTTTATAGTTACCACAACCCTTTTTTAGACACAAAGGGGGGTTGCACATATGTAACACATGTTACACTAGAGAGGTAACACATGTATAGCCACGTTACACATGTTACATAGGAGATTAATAAGTTTTAACTATAGAAGATTAATATTGATGTACTTGTTTTGTTCATAGGTGAAAAGATGTTTTCTGTTCAAGATGAAGATGGTTATCAAGAAGCGAAGCCCGTCGAAGCATTACAACGCATCATTAGGTTTTCGTGGTGACGATGGTGTGTTTTTTGGTTGGCTGCTATGTGTTGTAAAGATGGATGTTGTTGTGATGACCATTTTTAGAATCATTACAACTATTGATATAAAATTCATTTTTATTTTCATTGTTAGTATGAATACGGATGTTGTTGGGAAGGCAATTTTTTTATCCACCAACTATATGTAACATGTGTAACAGTGACGTTGTAACACATGTAACACCTATATGTAACATGTGTAAGATGGTTATACACGTGTTACATATGTTACCCCATAGTGTAACATATGTTATAAACATGTGTTACATATGTCAGCCCGTTTGGTGTTAATTTAAACTTAGTAAAATTACATATGTAACAACATTACATCATCCAAAATGTCATATCAGTAAACAAACAAGTTATATATGTAACTATAAGTATATGTGACTAGTGTAACGAATTAAAGGGATAAACGATACACTTCATGTAACATATGTACCTAGAGTTGTTATTAACAATGTTATTAGTAGATAAAAAACCTGCATTAACGTATATTTTTTACATTGAACCCAGCTTATTGGTCATAAGTCTTATACATGGAAATAAGTTCTTCCAGTGTGATGTATGATTTAACAATAATATGATGATATTGCTCGTTGGCATTCGGTGTCCACAATTTAGTGCCATTAGAAGACTCGTGAAGATGGTAACATGGAGTATGTTCTAGATCATCTATGGACATAGGGAAGGATGTTAGTATAAGTTTATGTGCGTTATGAACCCTGTAATACGTTTAGCACCCTTGGGTAACAAAAAAGATCACACATGACACTTGTCGCCATGTTACATGTAACATCTTCTCTACAACGTGTGTAACATCCTTAAAAGTTGTATTCCCACTCTGCTTTATATTTTGCAAGTACTTATAGGTAAACATGTTTTAAAGATTCAACATGTAACATGTGTTACACCGAAATGTTACACAAGTGTTTCTAGTTTACACATGTTACATCTTGTGTAACTCTGCTTTATATTTTGTAAATGTTTCCAGTTTCCAGTTTAAACATGTTTTAAAGATACAACCTATAACATGTAAGTACTTATAGGTAAACATATTTTAAAGATACAACCATATCACCTTACAAGTTATATGTTTTGCTGACAAACGCCATGTCACACATGTTACACACTATAGAGTGAAACAACAGTATTGAACGCTGCTACACATTTCCAATTCTGTCGTAACATGTGTAACCTTTTTTGGGGTATCGATGTTGTAGGTTTATACAGGCTTAAAATATATACAAATGATCGAAAACTGATCATACATGTGTTACCCTATAGTGTAACATTAGTTACAAACATGTCTTACATATGTGCAGCCCCGATTTTTGGTAACAAAGGGGTTGAACATATGTAACACATGTTTGTAACATGTGTTACACTAGAGGGTAACTTTTGTACAACGTCAAAGGTACCCACCACATGCCCTTCATCGACTTCTTGTTCCCATTCTTCATCGGTTTCTCCATCTACCTTCTTTCGCTTTATGGCCACCTTTTGTCGTATCCGATATTGTGGTTCTCTTCCTTCCTGCCAAGATCCCTTCTCGTTTGGATGCAACTGCTATGGTCAAGTCGTAATAACACAAGTTACAGTCCAACATTTTTAATCTACTAATTAAAAAAATAGTAGTAACATAACTAAGACTAGCTACTTTCTACCCAATTATGCCCTGAACTTGAAGTCTCCCCAAATTTTGAGTTTTTATCTGCATCATTTCACACATAAAGAAAAAACTAAGTAAAACCACCCAAAAAAAGGTTACATATGTAAACAGTTAGCATACACTTCAAACAACTACTATCCGGTGGAACCAACTCCCTCGCTAAAAGCACTAAAAAACATGTAACATATGTTAGCACAACCTTTCGTATTTGTTTGTCGTCGTATAGCTTTCGTTTTTGTTTTCTGGATCGCCTTCGTGATAGAAGGGAAAGTCTTCCAAACTTCTACTACGACCTTGTGGGCCTTATGCCAGGGGGTTTGGGAAAAAAGAGAAATTCATTGTTAACGATAGGGAATTCTAAGATGTGTTACACATGTTAGAATTGTCTATTGTTTTGAAGTAGCAATAGGCATTCTAACATGTATCAGCATAATGTTGTGAAAAAAGATTCCTTCATTGTTACTTCAAAACAATAGGTAGTTGTAACATATGTTAGACATGTAGCTCTTATATTAAAATCTTTCCTAACCAACGTAAGACGTATTACATGTGTTACACTTCAGAACATTATGCAGATACCTGTTATAATGCCTATTGTTAATTCAAAACAAAAGACAATTCTAACATGTGTAACACATGTTACAATTGCTATTTGTTTTGAAGTAACAATAAAGATATCTTTTTTCATTGCTACTTTAAAACAATAGGTAATTGTAACATGTGTTACACATCTTAAAATTGTTTATCTTTTTCAAATAACAACAGGCATTGTACACATGTAACACATGTTACAATTGCTTTTTGTTTTGAAGTAACAGTAAATATTTTTTTTTACTATTACTTCAAAACAATAGGTAATTGTAACATGTGTTACACATCTTAAAATTGCACCACTCCTATTAAAAAATTAGGAAATGCTAAAATCAACCCAACTTACTACCTATGAAAACACTAGTCAATATAAAAAGAACAAACCAAATATCCTTTTTTGTATTTTAACGATTAGTGTGTCCGAGTCCCAATCCTCAAAATCTGTACATCGTCAGTTTCTTCGTTACTTAATTTCATAAAAATAAAATAGGTGTAACACATGTTACTTAATTTCATAAAAATAAAACAGGTTACCTAATATGTTTTTGATAAAATAAAGTCAGATTTAACATATGTTACCTATTTTTATAAAAATAGGACAAGTTTAACACTTGTTAGATAACTTGGAAAAAATATGAGAGCTTAACACATGTTAACTAATCTGATAAAAATTATACAGGTTACATGTTACATAATTTGATAAAAATAAGGCAGGTGTAACACATGTTACACTAACATGTTTACCCAATAGGAGAGGTTTAACACATGGTAATAAGACAGGTTTAACACATGTTACATCATTTTATAAATTTGAGACAGGTTTAACACATGTTACACTAATATGTTTACCTAATCAGGGAGGCTTAACACATGTTACGCTAATACGTTTATATGCTTTTGAGTCCGTTGACTTGTACCCTAATATCAGACAGGTTTAACACATATTACGCTAATATATTTATATGCTTTTGAGCCCTTACACTTGTACCCTAATATCATAGGTTTACCTAATTTGTTTTTGACAAAAAACAAGGCAGGTCTAACACATGTTTCCTAGTCGCATTCAAAACAAAAATCACCACTGATCGGACCCAAACACCTACCTACTTAGGGAAAAGTTCAAAAAGGAAATTATGATGGACAATCATACACATGTATGCATGCAAATTTGCTTAATGTTTTCTTACTCGAACGGGTATTTTATAAACATGAAGTAGTTAGTGTTAAAATTTAAATATGATTTTTTTTGGGACAAAGCAATTGCAAAGTAGATCCTTCTAGAGCTCTTTAACTTTTGTTACTATTTTTCCAACTCTGTTAATAACCAATTATACATAGAATTGGAGCAAATCTGTTCAGGCGTTCAAACACCGATCGATCGGAAAAAACAAAAAACACCTACTGATAAGGAACCCGAATCAAACTTACTTGCTTCCGCATGTTCTTGCTTTCTTCCATTTCCGGTGACTTTTACCGAACGATAACAGCTGAAACGTTGATCTCATATATATTCTTCTCTGGTGGGTTTACGGTTTCGATTCACTGCCGCACTTTCTTTCCCGGTGATTTCGATTCATCGCCGCACCTTCTTTTTTCTTCGGTGCACCTTCTTTCTTTCCGGCGTTTTCGATTCACCACCGCACCTTCTTTCTTCTCCGGCGTGTCTTTCTTCTCCAGCTTGTCTTTCTTCTCCAGTGGGTTTGGGGTAGATGGAAGGTCTTGAGAGAGAAAGAGATGATTTTGAAATGAAAAGTCTTGGGGTTGATGACTTTTGAAATGAGGTTGGATTTTGAGTAGTTGTTATTGAAAATCGTATGCCTCCCTTCATATCATTTCATGCATGTCAAATCAGTATTAAAATAATATATAAAATGTAATAATATTATATTTGATTTTACCTATATGTCCTTCAAGTACTTTTGTTGATCTCATCATTCTATTTAATTTAATTCAAAAATGCTTCAAAATTTATGAGCCATTGGATGATCTTGATCAATGGTTATAGATTGGGTTTACTAGGTTTCCTTAGTACAAATAAGTTTTCTATACATCCTTCCCCTAGATATATATATATATATATATATATATATTGGTCGAAAATAAAATGTACAAATTTGACCTAGCCTACACATGTTATTTAACCATAGATATATATACATATATTTAAGGTTTAATTTAATCTCGTCCTAATCATAATTATCTATTATTGACTAATAATATAACTTTATTTTCTTAGACATCTTATACATATGTCCCAGATAAAGAACTTGAATCATTAGACCGTTTTTTGCCATTTCGTTTATTTAAAATTTTGGTTATATTTATTCTAGGGTGATTTAGTCAATTGTTATATCTGGTGTACACGTGCGGTAATTCTCGTGGATTAACTCTTCGCAACCTGTGAGTAATCTCTTCTATTTTTCTATTTTTAACTTTACAAATTTTGGGGTGCATCACGTTACACTTTTTGTTTTACTTAACATGCTATAATCAAGTGTTATTATGTGAACGTCTTATGTGTATTCTATTATTCTATATGCTATCTGATGTCAAGTCTATTGTATGCTATTGTGTCTAGTGGATCCACGGCTGACTAGATTCCCCCCGGCCATGGGTTGTAGCCTAGTATCGCCAACGGTATTAGACTCACTCCTCGGAGCTTGAGACTAATGCACGCTATTGCCATTAGTCTATTTATTTTAGTTGTTTGTGTTGTTATTTGATTGTGTATTCTTGTTTGGTAAATTTGGATATATATGGATATGTTGACTATGTTGATGATATGAGACTGTTTTCATACTAACCTTGAGGTGCATGTTAAAAATATTTTTCTAAAACATTAAATATAAAATTGTTTTCTATAAAAGGTGGAAATTACTCACCAACATATTTGTTGACCCAAAAATATATTTTTCTAACGTGGTGCAGGCTTTCAAAGTCGATAAACAAGTGATGAGGATACGTAGCATGGGACTTAGGAAATTAAATTGAAATCTTATGATATGTTTGTTTTTGGAGTAAATTACAAAAATCGTCCTTTATGTATGTCACTTATGGCAAATTGTGTCATTTGTCTTCAATAATTACAGAAAACGTACTCGATGTTTGCAAACCCTTGCAAGTTATGTCCTTTATCCCAAACTCGGTTAATTTTTGTGGTTAGATTTAACCACAAAATACCCTCATGTGGGATCCATTTGGTCAGATTTAACCACGAAAATACCCTCATGTACGGTCCATTTAGTCAGATTTAACCACAAAAATTAACTGAGTTAGGGCTAAAAGACACAACTTGCAAGGGTTTGCAAACATCAAGTATGTTTTCTGTAATTATTGAAGACAAAGGACATAGTTTGCAATAAGTGACATACATAAAGGACGATTTTTGTAATTTACTCTTGTTTTTGAACAATGTATGAGTAACTTTGATTATTAAATGTTATATGACAATTTAAATGGACACATTTTAAATATCGTAAGAATGATTAGTTCTCAATAGTTATGGCAATTATCATGCCTCGTACCATTCCGTTGCATGCGGGTCGGGGTGTGACAGGTGAGCGCTTTGGACAGCCCTAGTTCAGCGCACCATGTTCCTTGAAAACCTAAAGTAGGCTAAATAGGTAAATATAATATAAGAATGTTACGTTTTTTTACTAATTGTTTAACAAAAAGGATTTTATCAAGTAATCGGTAAAATTTTTGTACTTGTTCGGTTAAATTAATATTTCATAAATCCAAATATATATATTAATTCTACACTCAGCAAAGTTTTCAGTTATGTCGTTCAAACACAATTCTTTTTCTAGTTTTCAAAATAAATTAAATTTCTTTAAATACACATGAAACACGTTTTAAATAACTAAATTTCATATAAAATCTACCATAAAACAATATTGTTCGCTAAAGCTATTGTAGCTACGTTTGGGTAGCATCAGAGAGATGCCTAGCTTTGTTGCTTGTTATGAGGACCTACCGATAGAAATTCCATTTAGGTTGAGTTTTATACATTCTTGATTCGCCATGCGGATGATAACCATCGGCCCTTTTTGCATTTTGGAATGCACAACAACCGACGAAATATATTCCAATCAGAAGCATGACCATGACGATGTTGAGAACCGAGAGTTTGTGCCAATGCCGTCTCACATCCTCAAGCACTCCGGCCTTGCATGAGTCACACTCGTAGCACAACAAATTTGGATCATTGTTCCATTTATAGCAGTCAGGATCTTGTGTCATTGTTGGTGCTTGGTAGTTACACGCGCTTGGTGGTTTGCAACAACCTGACTGCATAAATGAACGAAAAGATATTAAATTTAATATTGCTAACATTTAATAAAAAAAAAAGATTTTGGCATTTTTAGTAGACAGTACAAACTTATAAATAATCTTACTTGAATTGGGGACAAGTTTCCAGTCAAATAGTCAACAGGAGTCCACATAACAATCTTACTACAAGTCTTGGATCCCAAAATGCAACTTTTGACACTCATCCAATAATTTGAATTCTCAATCCTTTTCCTCAACCAAGGTGAATAATTTTGGAGGTGATACTCCTTATAAGCCCTACCGGGAACTTCCACGCCGCCACCCGGGCCCACCACCACGAACCCAAAAATTGTCACTGCCAACAAGGCGGCGATCAAGAACAACATCACCACCAAGTACACCCACAACGCCCATGCGACATGATAACATGCCCCTATGAAACCGGCCAGTGATACAAGCAAGATCACAAATCCTACCACCATAAGCGGTCGTTGGAGGAAGCTTTCGCAGGTGGTGGTGCTTTTCGTCATCCATAAGCCACCACCAATGATTGGGATCGAAGCTAGGAGTGTCAATAGGTTCAAGAAACCAATCAATGTGTTGCTAACCTTTGACATATTGCTTTCTTGTTAAATAAATTGTTGTGATATCATAGTTTCTGTAACTTTTAATGGTGTTGTTCTGAAAAGCTATATGAATTCAAATTTAAATGTCCATCTGGCTTCATTGCTTTTTTGTTATGCACTATGGTAAGGAAGAACTTTAATATACAAAGTAGGCGGAATGACTAAAATGCACTTCTTAGCCATTAAGTAACCGAATTCAAAGTGAAATAACAAGTAAAGTAGAATTGTAATAATGGTTTCATATATACAAGTAACCGAATTCAAAGTGAAATAATGAAGAAAAGCAGAATTGTAATAATGGTTTCATATATACTCCTAAAAAAATTAATAATATCATGTTTACCCACTAGAAAATTTAAATAAAAATTATTTAAAATATTTATAATTTTATATTTACTTATTTCGTTAAATACAATTCATAATATAAGTATATGTAACCATTGTACCATTTGCTTTCTTCTTATAATTCAAATTCAAACTCTCACAACTTAAAATCCTTAAATAAGATATGCCTACTTATGTTAAATATATGAAAATAGGTATGTTGATAGTGTGATTTTAATTGCATGTATATGATACTATTCAAGTTTTATATATATATATATATATATATATATATATATATATATATATATATATATATATATATATATATATATATATATATATATATATATGTATATATATATATATGTAACACTAGGTTAGAATCTCGTGTATTATATAGGTTGAATAAATATAATTTTATATACTAAATGATAAAACAATATATTTTTAAAAATCTTATTTATCACACGGGTTAAATATCTGTAATTTTACATTTAAATAAAAAAAAATCTTTAAGAACCCCTTGTATTGTACGGGTTGAATAAATGTAATTTTATATACCAAATAATAATAAAAAAAACTATATCTTTAAAAACCTCGTGTATTACACGTGTTGAATAAATATAATTTTGTATACCTAATAAAAAAAATTATATCTTTAAAAACCTCGTGTATTAGATAGGTTGAAGAAATGTAATTTGTATACTAAATGTTAAAAAAAAAAAGTTATATTTTACAAAACCTCGAGTATTACATGGTTTGAATAAATGTAATTTTAAACATTAAATAATATAGAGGTTAAAGGTTTGGTTTGTTTTTATAAACTAAACTCAATCAAATAAAATTGTCTTTCTCAAAGGTTATAAATAAGAGTTGATAAGATATATACCATTACATTTTTGGTATAATACCATCTTTATTATATTAATATCAATATAATGTTCATGTTATATTAAAATAAAAGCATGTGAAATATTAACTTACATAATGTTATGTTAATATTCTTTTAATTTTAATTAATATATTAGTTACTTTGTGGATATTATATTTAAAATTAAAGCATGTGAAATATTAACTTACATAATGTTATGTTAATATTCTTTTAATTTTGATTAATATATTAGTTACTTTGTGGATATTATATTTATCCAACAATATTGATTTTGGTTTTTATAATAGATGATTTGCTTTCTGTCCGTTTTCACAAGGGGTGTGGGACTTGTTATCGGTTTGGTGCAGAATACCCTTATCAAAGATATTCTAAATATTCATGAACAGATCTAAGAAGTGGAAGAAGGTAATACATGCGGTGGTGCAAACTGCGGTATAGTGTATCTGGAAGTCTCGAAATGATCCGATAAATAAAAGTTGGCGTTCTTATGGATCCGAAACCAGGAAAAGTCCGAAACCAAGAAAAGGGTTATACGTTTACATGGAAGAATTGGTGTAATTTTGATTTCTGTGGTGTGGGGGTGTAATAGTTTTTTTCTGATTTCCATTAGAGAGTGTAATCGTTAACTAACATTTATTTCCATTTAGTGGTTATTGTCGTTGTGTCGGCCCGGTTTGGGCTGGCCTTTCGTTTAATGAAATTTACCTTTAAAAAAAATGGCTTCAAACTCATATCTTGACTACACCTAGTTTCGAGGTACGTAATATAGGAAAAGAACATGTCGAAGAGCAGTTTGGTAAATGTACTCAAAAGTAGATTCTTATGGGTAGGGCCCATTTTGTTGGGACTTAATTTGGCCATTTCTTTATTATTTTTGGATCCAGTCGTTACACTTTGAAAAAGAAAAGGAGATATGAAAAAGAAAAGGAGATAGTATTATCACAATCGACATATCTTAAAATAACATATGTTACAAAATAATATTGGTCCTTTTATAACTTCTTTGTTACCTACAAAGCCAATAACAAATAATACAAAAATAATATTCGTTACCTACAAAGCCAATATCAAATAATACAAAAATTATATTCGATTCTAATTGACCAATTAATAATCTATCGAACTACTTTGATTAAAGTTAAACGTAGATTATATTGTTGATATGTTTTATAAAATACTAGATTGTAACCCCGTGTATTACATGGGCTGAATAAATGTAAATTTATATACTAAATAATAAAATAATATATCTTTAAAAACTTTGTTTATTACACGGATTGAATACATATAATTTTATATACTAAAAAATAAAAAAGTTATATCTTTAAAAATCTCGTGTATTGTTGTACAGGTTGAATAAATATAATTTTATACATCAAATAATGAAAAAAATACTAAATAATAAATTATTTATATATTTAAAAAAAACCTCGTGTATTGTACGGGTTTAATAAATATAATTTTATATATCAAATAATAAAAAAGTTATATTTTTAAAAACTCATGTATTACACCGGTTGGATAAATGTAATTTTGTATGGTAATTTATAAAAAAAAGTTCAAATAATAAAAAAGTTATATTTAGAAATACCTCATGTATTACACGGGTTGGATAAATGTAATTTTGTATAGTAAATAATAAAAAAAATATCTTTAAAAACCCCGTGTATTACACAGGTTGAATAAATGTAATTTTGTATAGTAAATAATAAAAAAGTTATATCTTTATAAAACCTCGTGTAATATACGAGTTGATTTCTGATTAATTTTAGATTTTGATTTACTGCATTTTCTCTCCTATTAAATAATAATAATTTTTCTCTCCTTAAAATTACATCTTATGTCATATTCTTATTTTTATAAAACATATTTAAAAAATATATAATATTTTATTTAAAATAAATATATATTTAAAACATACTACTGAAGATTAAATACATTTAAAACATATTATTAATTATAAAGAGTTATAGACAATTTGAATATGTTGCCTAAATTTGGATGCAAAAGTATAAACGTAAATATTAAAAAAAAAATCTCTCTGTGATATAATAAAACTATAATGTAACCTATTCTTATATGTAAGAAAATATATTATAAAAATAATAATTTAAGATTAATAGTGTATTTTCTAAGTAAGTTATTAATCTTAAATAAACAATAAAATAAGATGTTGACCGAACAGATTGATTGAGCCTTTAAAGTACTAATTAATAAACCAATACTTCTGATATTTTAATGAAAAATAATATCTATAGTATCTTAAATAATAATATAATCTAACATGACTATTTTTATTATCAGTATTTTTAATAATTATATATATTAAATGGATATCTCTTCATATATCTCGTAAATATTTATTTAATTTAAATAATTATTTAATTTTAATAGGCTAAAAAATAGATGGCTTCAACGAGTGACTTGTGTCCTATAAATGGTTTCTTTTATTATAGAGTATAGAAGATTTGTTTAGAACATCTATATTACACGGGTGGCACAAATAAGTTAAATGAATAACTATACTTAAGCAAATCTTAATATTTTAAAATATATATATTTATACATATAATTCTAAAATATATATTTATACATACACTTTAATACATGACACTAAGGTTTTATATTATATAATTATATACATATAATTTTACAAAAGCAAATCGATATAATAACAAAAGGAAATGAACAGTACTATATATTATTGGTTTTTTTTGCCTTTAATATAGTTTAATAATTAACAATTATAAGACTATAATAATATTTTTTTTATAATTAATTTACGTTTTTAATCCTAAACTTTAATATATTTATTATATGACCATGGAACTCTAATAGTTTTTTTTATAAACAATTTACGTATACCTCTGAACTTTAATAGATTTATCACGTGGACGTTTAATAATAATTCTTTTTTCGATAAACAATTTATGTTTTGACCCCAGAACTTTAATAGAGTTATCATATGACCTTTGAAGTTTAATAATTTTTTTTTACAAATATGTGTTTTTTTTATATGTTTTATTTTACTTATTATTAATTTAACTTATTGTAATTAAAATTAACTTTTAACTCTAGAAATATTTACTTAATCATGTTACTTGCTTATTTTTACTGTCGTTTAGATTAAAGCTTATATGATCTATATTAACCCTTTAATACACTAGGTAACAAATATAATCTTTTTTTTTTATTTACCTTATTATAGTTAAAGCTAACTTTTGATTTTAGACATGTTCAATTAACCGTGTTGATTACTTATTTTTAACATTGTTTAGATTAAAGTCTATATTATCTATGATAACTCATCGATATATCATAAACAAGTATATCCTCACCAGCAACCTCCAACGACCCCACCACAAAGCGAGGCGTCAATTCTAGTTTATAACAATGTTTCATAAACTGCCAAATACCTCTTTATATATAACGTTGTTCTGTTTGACAAGTTACCCTCTTTATCTAGAATTAAGAGTTGTAAACATTATCTGTTTTTTGCCCGTGACAATGTAAAAAAAATTGTGTTATACCTTGATATATAATTTTCAATTTATATAGTATCAATTATCAACCTTTGTGGGCTTTGTTTGTTTGTACGTTTTTTATTGTTGTTGTCCACATTAAGTTATTATACGTGATGCATTACTGTTTGTTTGATTTGTTTTACATTTGAGCTTTGGGCCCAACGAGCACACGTTGTTTGGTGGCCTTTTAGTCTACCACACGTATTTGTTTGGTGGATTTCTCATTTGTTTTATATTTCACATTTTATATTTCTTTCTCATTATTGCATTACCTTCTCTTTCTCTCTTTCTCTCTCTCTCTCTCTAAAAATCGTCGACTGACTTCCGTTTTGGCCGTTGTTTGTCGCTGATCGTCATCAGGTGTGACTTGGTGCTTTTTTGTTGAGCGTTCCTTTATTTGGGTTGACTTTAAAACCCTTGCTCTAGAACGCGTTAAATTTGCGTTTGTTGGGGTTGAATCAGAGTTATTCTTCGAAATGCAGAGGCGGTGACTCATGTAAGGTTAAATTTGTGTTTGTTTTGGGTGAATCATAGTTTATCTTTAAAATGCATAGGTGATGATCTGTTGGTGAGCCGTGTATATGATGTGTCTTTGGATCGCTACCTCTAAATTTACATTTTTTGTGCTTATATCGGACTTTGTTCTCCGAATGCAGTGGTGTTGATCTGTAGTTGAGCCCTATATATGATGTGTTCCCAAAAAGCTTTAATCGAGTCTTTAGATATGTGGTTGTTATGTAGTTAAACCTGATTTTGTGGTTGCATATATTTAGATTTGGATTTGATAGTGGCGATGAACCATTGGTAAGCCATGGATATGATGATTTGTGAGAGAACTTTAACTGGATATTTGGATCTATGATTGTTATGTTTTATTTCCTAAGGTTCCTTGGGTTTTGTTGTTTCTTGCGTTACATCTGGATTTGTTTCGTTGGATATTAATTGTGTCTTTTAAGATACCGACGCTATGATGCTTAGCTAAGTTTCAAGGGCATGGATGCTTGTCTCGATACCTTTGGGGGATTGGCAGTTGTGATGGCATGGTTGACTCATGTTTTCCTCATTAACTGAAAAACTGCATTATATGCGGATAAGACGTACTTTTTAATCTTATGTGTTTGGAAATTCAGGCTGTGAAGCGTTGCTGAGCCTTTTTGTTGTTGTTTTGTGGTTATATCGGATTTGGCTCAACTAATATTAGGAAGTGATGATGACCTATTTTAGGTTGGTGACTAAGATGGCTTTTAAAAAGAAACCATGCCTACTTTAATTTGAGCCTATGATCACTTGTAATGTATAATGGTTGATAACAGATATTATATAAATTGTCAACTTTTTAAGCAAGTGAGGTTTAGTTGGGCTAACATAAAGTGCACATTTAAGATGTTAGTTTCAAGTACGTTATATTTATATAATGTCAATTATCAACTTTTGTAGGCTTTATGTGTTTGTACATCGTGCATTGTTGTTGTTGTTGTCTACATTACGTTGTTGTATATTTGGCATTGTTGTTGATTTGATTTGTTGTTGCGTTTGGGCTCAAAGCTCGACAGCCACGTGTTGTTTGGTGGTTTTAGATCTGCCACGTGTATTTGTTTGGTAGATTCCTCATTGGTTTTTTATATTGCCAGATGCCTATATAATTGAGATTTACATTTTGTAGGCAGTGTATGCTTACCAAACGTATTGTACGTTTCATAGGTAGTGTTTTTCTTTTAATGGTTGGCTATGATGATAACAAATATTTTATGGTTATTTTTTATGGCTTGGCGAATGCCTTATTCACAGCCACAATAACCCATCTACTTTGTGCCTTGTGTTTAGATCGAATAAACAATGCAACACGATATCCCTGCCTGTTGGCATGGAAACCTGTTGTAGCTATGGAATTTTCTATAAGCCTATCAGTAATGTTTTAAATTCATTTGGTTTTCTTTGCTTTACTGATTATGAACACCATGTATTCTGCTTTTACTTGAGTTTTGATTCTAGAAACATGTTTAGAGGCTAAACATCCATAGCCTCCTAGGGTTGATGAACAAATTCACTATGTTTGACTTTTTCGGTTGACTTTTATCATAGTTTGTGTTTGACGTAAAATAGTTTCAAGTTGTTACTGAATTTGATTATGTACGCGTTATGCAGTGATTTATTGATTGGTTTTCATTATTGATGTGTTTATAAAGATGAGATTCACCATAAATATGTTAAAATCAATTGTTAGTTCGTTAATCCAGCCAGTTTTCGTTCTAACCTTATCATTAGAGATAATATAGGACAAATAATTAATTAAAATCAGTAGACTTTAGTGTGCATCCAATTCCGTTGATTTGGAAGATAATTTGGATTTGCTAGGGTTTGTCTACTTGTTGTTTGATAGTGTTGAACACTCATTAGCACGGGTTTCTTCTACTTATTCGCGTCTAGTGAGTCCTAGGTTTTCAGTCTATCATCTTAGAACTAGCCTCACATCTAAAAGTTTGTCAAAGTGTTTCTTCTTCAATTTTACAGTTGTGTGATTCGAGAATTTTGGTTAGACTTGTTTCTATCTAGCACTTCATTCATAGTCTCTGATTGGGCATCGTATACAGTTTTTAGGCATTTTGTGTCACACCCTGGCTTTGCGGAAGGGTGGTAAATTTGGTGTGACTTCTTAATACCATAGCTTAATCATAACAAAGCTATATGAATTAAAAACATGCAAGAATCATCCATTAAGTTTTAAAACCAAATATAGTACCATTGTTTTAAAACGGGATCACGCCCTAACAACCATAACCTTGTTCAACAAACATTACAACTTAAACATAACATAAACACAGTTTAAGGACTGTGACTTGTCCAGGAAAGAGTCACATTCCCTAAACCCCGGATGATCTTGGGAACTAGTGCAGCGGGAAAACGTGCCATACCGTGCCAGATCTTTTAATTCCCTGAAATACATGTAAGTTGAAAAATCAACAATAATGTTGAGCGAGTTCATGTGTAAGTGAGTAAATAAACCTTTGTATTTATCAAAACCCTGGTATGTAGCAAATAAGGAAAAAGAGATCACCAATGGTTTGCAAGGCCATTGATATGTGTGAAGTGCAAGTAGGAAGACTCAAACCTAGCGGATTTTGCGTTGCGCACAAAGTCACCCCGAGGTCCGTTATGCTGGGCCTGGGGCTGGGCTCGCTACACCCAGATAGATCTACCGCTACTGTCCCTCGGTCCTACAATGAGGATTAATGGCCTCAAGTTGCGCCTACCCACTCACATGATCTAAGTAGTAACCCTCCTTACGCTAACCATACCATGTATAAAGTACTCGTAAATAGTAACATGTATTTCACCCCCGCAGTTTAGAGAACTGAAAACAGTTAAGAGAAAAGGGGGACATGAACTCACTGTCGGTGCGTCTCTACCAAGTACTCCGAATGTCAGCAGTGCGACGACCTTCATGTACTAATTCTATTAGACGGATGGCCGTGCCTTAGCTTTATAGTTTAGGTTTTTGGGAAATAGTTAGACAACTATTTCGTGTTTATATTTTGCATGTACTTGGTAGTTAATCTCCTTCCCAAGGATGGGGGATTTAATACATGTGCGTTCAATTTATAATATTAAGTCTCACTTAATATATCTTCATTTCTAATTCCAAATATAAATATTTTTCTCAAAAATATTATATTTCTATTTCACATAATTTTCCCCAAAAATAATATGTTGATAGAATATTCGTTCATAACCATTTCCGTATAATGCGTAAGTTACGTTTTAGTAATCGTGTGGTAATAATAATTACCGTTGTAACTTATATGTTTATCGTGAAAGCGTTCGTATTATTTTGGATTCGTCAACGTTTGTAAATACTACTTTTACTCTAAAAATAATATTTGTGTATTTTCACAAAATAATCATAAACAGTGTTGTGAAAAATTATATTTACCAAATATATATCTATCACGTTTAATTTTGTGAAAATCCCACCTCCGAATATTTGTAAATAAAGTCATGGCGAAATATATTTTGAAAACATATCAAAAATAATTCTAACACTTGTAAATAATTCTAAGTGTTATGTTTTTAGAAAAATTTCGCCAGAGTTTCCCCTGTAACTGGAGGTGGCCACGCTTTCAAGCGTATCATTTTCTTTTACAAAAATCATTTTAACAACTTCTTGATTCAATCAAACAATTTCCGACAAATCAAACTAGTCGACAAGTATGTAAATTGCATAATCGCATGAACTTGTAGTTTTTCCGAAAACTATAGTGTAGATCCCGTTATATTTTGTGGATCTTTGTATAAAATAGTTTAATCTCGTAAAAACCTCGTTTTTAGAATAGATCTATCTTTACAACTTCCCGTCATCTTTCACAAAGATTGTTATTTTGTCGAAACTTTTCATTTCACAAGTGTTTATACACTTGTGGTTTGTAAAAATCATGCTTGTTAGTGTGTCATCCGACTTTTAGAAAACATGATTTTCTCGACACTTGGTCCTTTGAAAATACCACTTGCAGATACGTAGATCCGCTAGTTTTAAACACTATTTTACAAGTAAAAATACTTTTACACAAGTTCATGTTTCTCGTGTGGTAGAGTTTCACCTTTTAACCCTTGTACCGTCCGAAACAAGCTTATGTCAAGACCCATGATCTTAACCAAACCGGGTTAAATGGTGATCTGAGCTACCACAACGTAGATCGGGCTTAAATATTCTCAACTTTCAAATACTACAACTTTTACACAACTATTATGCTTTTAACCAACATTATTCATGTTTTAGTAGACTTTAAAGCTTCAAAATGCAAGTTTCCGAGTTTTAACCGTTACAAATCTTATTAACCACCTTAGATTAGTTCGAGAGAGTGTTTTAAGTGTTATACCTTGTCACACCCCGATTTCCACGTGTCTCACCGGTGGGCCCGGTGGGGGATTACCGTGACGATGTTGGCAACAATATAGTCAAACCACACAATTATATATTGCACAGCGGAAGCTTAAAGATAAATATATAAACTTCAACCTCTGGTTGTAATATCAAATGTATTACAGAAGTTGAATATATCCACAGCGGATCAAAAAGTAATAAATATTGTTCATTCAGATGCAGCATCGAGTTTGCGAGACTATGTACGATGCTTAGGACGCCTATACCAGCCCATTTCGTATAGTACCTGCACTTAATCTTTTTGGGGAAAATACGTCAGTTTACACTGGTAAATACATTCAACTGACACATTTGAAAATGTTTATTAAAATTGATTTGAATGCACAAGGCACAAACTCTTTTATAACTTGGGAAAATTATAATAAAATCTTGTGAACGTTTTACATGTTCTTTTATGCGTTCAGTAGCCCGGGTCGTGCCGGGTTAAAGATTTATAGAAACACCACATTGCGTAAAACCGTAGTATAAAAACCAACGGCTACGTCTTTTAATTTAATGTCGACACTATATACCGGGTGTACGCCTACACCGGGATGTCGATGGTCGTGGCCATTTCGTAAAATGATGCCAAGGATATCCGGGACAACGGTCATTAAACCCCCCAAAGGCTTTTAAGCAACAAAACTGTTTAAATGAGCCGATCATATTATTTAATTAACCACCTAAGCGATGGAAGAATACAATGCTCAATCAAGCGGTATTAATATACCGTAACCCAAGCCCATATAGGGGAAATAAGTTAAAGTATTTACCTTTGCAAGTATATTTCCTTAATTTGGATTAAATCACCGATAGCTTTTACTGGGGCTCCTAATCTGGAACGAAGGTTTTAATTAACCTCTTAGAATCCTAACGAGTCGTTATAATGGCCGTAGCCCAGACTGGTTGGTTCCGATATATATAGATATGGTTTAATCGCGTGAAAGGCGAAAACCGAGAATGGAGTGTGATTCTGACCCAACAAGTTCAGAGACTTGTTTTATATGGGTTAATGGTTCACACTCTGGATTTTGGGGTTCAAATAATATAATTTGACCCGTATCGGCTAATTTATGAAAACTAGTTTCATAAGCCGAACCGTGCGCGCAATAGGCGAAACGGTTAACCATGAGAGTCGTACGCTTATTTCCTAAGTCAATATGCCTTAAATGGGTTGTGGTATCAGTAGGATACCTTCCGTGATGCCCGTAACGAGTTTAAGTTGATATTATGCCCCGTAGGGGCTTTTCGGTCATTTTAAAGACTTTTAAAGAGCTTTTTGAGTTCTACAGAAAATCTGAGTTTCCCGAACAGTTTATAAAGTCTAAAATACTTTATTTATTATTTAAAATCAGTAGTAACTGGAATCGGGTCAAAAGACCTTGTAGAACTCATGTTTTGGCCAAAAAGGGCATATTCGGTATTTACCGAACCGTAGCCATAACCGCAGGTTATGAGCGAGGTAAAAATTATTAAAAATCTTTAAAATTCCCAAAATATTATTTTAATACAGTGGGTAAAAGTTTTGGTGACGATATCTTGGTTTAGATAGGTGTTATGCTAATTGCGCCGTTAATTACTAAAGTTTACTTTAAATGCGCCATTTAGCATAACTCTCATTCTAGACCTCGGATTGACGTGAAACTTTAAGGACATGCTTATAATTTAATAAGCAAGGTTCTGGTCCGTTCACGTGTCCGAAATACTCGTTTTATTTCCAAAATGGCGTTACGGTCAACTTTTAGGCGATTAACGGAAATGCGTAAAAGACTCGGATAACTCATGAACCGATCACAGAGGTTTATACCATCATGTAACCTGGTCCTAAGAGAGTCCTAAGGTATATCTATACCTCACTAAAACGGGTCAGAACCGAAGTCAAAGCAAAAGTCAAACTTTTGCGACTTTCGGCTCCGAACCGGTTCAATATAGCAAATGGTCGATTCAAACGAGCGCAAACAAGTTTATATACTTAATATCACGTTTTATAAGTGTCAAAACAGGTTTCATAACATATACATTACAGATTATGCATAAATCGCTAAAATAGCTTTCTGTTGACTTTTTAACCGCACGTTTGACTCGATATTTGACATAGTTAGAGTGGTGATCAGGGGGAACCCTTTTAGGGGTTTATTACCCTCATTGATACCAACTTATAACCACCTTTGATTCGTCATAAGACAGAACCATCATGGATTTAATTTAAAGTCAAACCGTATTTACGACGGTTTGTTTTCGAGCTATTTACTAAGCATAAACTGAATTATAAATGATCTAGGCAACTTACAGAAGTTGAGAGCTGATTATAGAGCAGAGAAGAGGACTTGAGGGCTCTTGCAATGACCAGAGATGTGTGTTTTTGGTGTTGTGAATGTTATGTGCATAATGTGGCTATTTATAGCCAATGCCAAGCATCTATGATCATTACAAACACCTACAACAGTCCAGAGATGATGGGTAGGTGTCCCAGAGGGCTATGGGTCGAGTAGGGGGCGCCCATGCCTCATTTATTGGAGATTGATCGTTCATAATGCTCAAAAGTCAAGAAAACACCAACTTTCTGCATCTGGGCGTCTCACGCGACCCGCATGGACATTCCCATGCACTTTAACGCGGGTCGCCTGATATTCAAATATCAGGCGCGTATTTTAGGAGGCTCGCGACCCGCCTACACTTAGGCTATTACTTAACGCGGGTCGCGAGAGGCCAGATTTCCAGAAATTTTAAATCTTTTGTAATGATTATCAGAATCCGGTAATTAATAACGAAATCTTTCGTAATGATTTACCTGACCTTTCGGGTTTGAAGGGGTAACTTTGCGGTTTGGCCCTCGGTTATTTACCGATAGGGGCCTCGTGTTATTTACCCGCATTATTAAGTCCCCGATTAGTTTATTAATTATTTGGAAAGCCTTAACTTTCACTGTTGACGCTTTTAACCCTTCTCATACGAATTCGAGTATAACTTTCTCGTTTTAAGACGGAACTTCGCGGAATTTATACAGTATATTCTAGTGAGTGTATACTACTGTTACGAAGCCTTGGGAACGTTAAAGGGTCACTCAGAGGTATAATTAAACATGTTGACACAGTTAACCCCTGTAGCTCGTAATCTCTCACTTTCTTCCGCGTTTCGCCTCCGTACGATCTATGATATATTCGTTTGAAGGTACAAGCATTATTTAGGGTTACTATACAGTATATTTACCCTTCTTGACATTTATAACCCTCGAATTTATATACTTTCAAGGTTTGTCAAAATTAGCCCTTTATTTATTATAGATGCCACGTGTAATCAAATGACACGTGTTAACACATTATTGGACATAAAAATTCGAGGTGTTACATCCTCACCCCCTTAAAATAAATCTCGACCCGAGATTTACTCAAATAAATAGGGGTACTTTTCTTTCATTGTAGCTTCGACTTCCCACGTATATTCAGGACCTCTACGAGCATCCCATTTGACTTTTACAATCGGTACGTGCTTTCTGCGAAGCTTCTTTACCTGTCGATCCTCAATCGACAAAGGTTTTTCTATGAACTTTAAGCTCTCATCTATATGCACATCTGTATGCGGAATCACCAATGATTCATCGGCGAAGCACTTCTTGAGATTGCAGATGTGGAACACGTTGTGAATTCCATTGAGCTCCTCAGGCAAGTTCAATTTATAGGCAACTGATCCGACTCGTTCAATGACCTCAAAAGGTCCTATGTATCTTGGACTCAGCTTGCCCTTTTTGTCGAAACGCATCACCCCCTTCCAGGGTGACACCTTAAGCAATACCCTTTCACCCACTTCGAAGTGAAAATCCTTACGCTTTGGATCAGCGTAGCTCTTCTGCCTATCGCGGGCAGCCTTGAGACGTTCCCGGATCTGGACAATCTTGTCCGTCGTCTGGAAAACAATCTCTGGTCCTGATAATTGGACCTCTCCTACTTCCGCCCAACAAACAGGCGATCTACATTTCCTACCGTATAATGCCTCGAAAGGCGCAGCCTTTATGCTGGTGTGGTAGCTATTATTGTAGGAGAATTCGATCAGGGGTAGATTCTTATCCCAGTTACCACCTAAATCGATCGCACATGCACGAAGCATGTCTTCAAGCGTTTGGATAGTACGCTCACTTTGACCGTCCGTCTGTGGATGGTAAGCCGTACTAAAGTTTAAACGCGTGCCCAAAGATTGCTGGAAACTCTTCCAGAAGTGAGACGTGTATCTAGTATCCCGGTCGGAGATAATAGACACAGGTATGCCGTGTAAGGCTACAATCTTATCAACATAAAGTTGGGCTAACATATCGGAGCTATACGTCTCCTTGACGGGTAGAAAATGAGCTGATTTAGTCAGCCTATCGACTATGACCCATATTGTATCGTTTCCTTTCCTGGTTTTGGGTAACTTGGTTATGAAGTCCATAGTTACGCATTCCCACTTCCACTCGGGAAGCTCAGGCTGTTGTAGCAAGCCAGACGGCTTTTGGTGCTCGGCTTTGACTTGAGCACAAGTCAAGCACTTTGCTACATGGGCGGCTACAGACTTTTTCAAGCCTATCCACCAATAATTTGCCTTTAAGTCTTGATACATCTTATCAGCACCAGGATGAACTGAGTATTTGGAACTATGGGCTTCCTGGAGAACAACATCTCGTAGTCCTCCATAAATTGGAACCCATATACGTCCGTTCAATCTAAGGATTCCATCCTTGCTAAGAGTCAACTGCTCCTCAGTTACTCCCAGCTTTTCAATAGGGTAATTAGCTTCCAACACAGCCTCTCGCTGTGCAGCTAATATCTTTTCAATTAAATTGTTCTTGACCTCAATGCTTTTGGCATTGATTCGAATAGGTTTTACCCTTTCCTTTCCTGCTTAAGGCATCAGCGACTACATTCGCTTTGCCGGGATGGTACCTGATCTCGCAATCATAGTCATTCAAGGTTTCCATCCAACGACGTTGCCTCATGTTTAACTCTTTCTGATTGAACAGGTGCTGGAGGCTTTTGTGATCAGAATAAATCACAAATTTAATACCATAAAGGTAGTGTCTCCACAATTTCAGTGCAAATACAACGGCACCTAACTCCAAATCATGGGTGGTGTAATTCTTTTCGTGCACCTTTAATTGCCTTGAAGCATAGGCAATCACCTTGCCCTTCTGCATAAGCACACACCCCATGCCTGTGTGTGATGCATCGCAGTAAACTACGAATTCATCTGTACCTTCAGGTAGTGTCAACACAGGTGCGTTGCTTAGCTTTTGCTTCAGTATTTCGAAGGACTCTTGCTGCTTTGGGCCCCAAATGTACTTTTCTTTCTTCTTGGTCAAGGAAGTCAAGGGCGCAGCAATCCTCGAAAAATTTTCAATAAACCTCCTGTAGTATCCTGCTAACCCCAGGAAACTGCGGATTTCGGTAGGCGTCTTTGGCTCTTGCCAGTTCATGACTGCCTCTACCTTAGCGGGATCCACTTGGATACCACGCTCACTTACAACGTGACCTAAAAACTGAACCTCTCGTAGCCAGAATTCACACTTCGAGAATTTGGCGTAGAGTTTCTCACGCTGTAGTAATTCGAGAATACAACGGAGGTGCTTCTCGTGGTCAGCTTGGTTCTTGGAATATATAAGGATATCGTCGATGAAGACTATGACAAATTTGTCCAAATACGGCTTGCAGACGCGATTCATGAGATCCATGAACGCAGCCGGTGCATTTGTGAGCCCAAAAGGCATCACCAGGAACTCGTAATGACCATAGCGAGTCCTAAATGCTGTCTTATGTACATCTTCATCTCTGACCCTTAGCTGATGATAACCCGACCTTAAGTCGATCTTTGAGAAGTAGCTCGCTCCTTGCAGCTGATCGAACAGATCATCGATCCTCGGCAAAGGATATCTGTTCTTTATGGTCACTTTATTTAGCTCACGGTAATCGATGCACAAACGCATCGATCCGTCCTTCTTCTTTACAAATAGGACTGGTGCTCCCCAGGGAGATGAACTAGGTCTGATAAAACCTTTCGCCAGCAGTTCATCCAACTGGGTCCTCAGTTCTTTCATTTCCGTTGGAGCTAATCTGTAAGGTGCTCTTGCTATCGGAGCCGCTCCAGGAATGATGTCTATTCTGAACTCCACTTGTCTATCTGGTGGCAAACCAGGTAGTTCTTCGGGAAAAACCCCGGGGTATTCAGAAATGACAGGAAGATCCTCGATCTTCGGCTTTGGTTCTTCAATTATCACCTGAGCCATGTAAATTACACAGCCTCTGTTCAAACACCTTGAAGCTTTTAGCATAGATACGTCCTCGGGTAACCCGTACTGCGTATCTCCTCGAATGGTAAGCGATTCACCACTCGGAGTCTTTAAAACTATCTGCCTCTTGCCGCAAATGATTTGGGCCTGGTTATGGGATAACCAGTCCATGCCTAGCACAATGTCAAAACCCGCTAATTTGAAGGGAAGTAGAGATAAAGGAAAAGAATGGTTCTTAATGGACATTTCACATCCCTCTAGAACAGTAGAGACGGTTTCTATCGTGCCGTCTGCTAACTCTACTTCGTATCTCACGTCAAGGGTTTTGATAGGCATATTTAGTAGTTGGCAAAATTTCTGGTCTACAAAGGATTTATCAGCGCCAGAATCGAATAGTACTCTTGCAAATATATTATTTACGAGAAAAGTATCTGTAAGCACGTTGTCGTTCTGGACCGCTTCCTTTGCATCCATGCGAAAAACTCTCGCATTTGACTTCTTTGTCTCTTCCGCCTTCTTGGCATACTTAGGGCAGTTACTCTTGATATGCCCTTTTTCATTACAACCATAGCAGGTTGCATCCTTGATTTTCTTGCACTCCACCGTCTTATGATCCTTGGACTTGCATAGTCTACAGGAAGGAGTCTTTGATTGCGACTGTGAGTTCGATGCAAATCTGCATTTCCCAGAGTGGGGTTTCTTGCAGATTTTGCAGTTGGGCCTTTCAGCAGCTTGCCCATCTTTCTTTGCCTCCGACCCTCTTTTGCCTTCACCGCTTCCACGGTGCTTCTTCCCTGATCTTCGTGAGGTATCATCCTCACGTTTTCTCTTCTCAGCCTCCTTGTTCCTTAGTGTCCTCAGACGGACAGCGTCTAAGGTAAGAGACAAGGAAAGGTCAGTAACTGACCTGAAGGTCGTCGGCCGAGAGGCCTTTACACTCGCCTTTATTGCGGGCTCCAAGCCCCCAATAAAACGGGCGATTCTTCGAGGTTCTGGGGTCACAAGGTACGGGACCAGACGAGACATTGTATTGAAACTCGTCAAGTATGCCTGGCAGTCCAGGTTCGTCATCACCAGTGACACAAAGTCAGCCTCGATCTTCTCAACCTCATGCTGAGGGCAGTAGTTTTCCTTAATGAGAGCAATAAATTCCTCCCATGTCATTTTGTACAAAGCAGACTTACCAGATGCCTGCACCAACGCCCTCCACCATGCCAGGGCCTCGCCCTTGAATGACTGGGACACATATTTCACCACATCCCTCGCTGCACACCCGCTGATGTCCACAATAGTGTCCATCTCATCTAGCCAGGTGATACAATCAACGGCACCTTTCTCCCCTGTAAATTCACGGGGCTTACACGATACAAAGTATTTGTAGGTGCAACCCTTAGCATTTGATGCATCAGTATATTCTCTATCGCGATGGACGCTGTTCTCAGTGGACGAGTGTTTGTCGTCATCCTTCTTGGGTTGAGATGGTGGTTTGGAGTGTGTCTTTGGTTTAGAGGGTGGTTTTGACACGGTTCTGCCTTGGGACTCAGTATATTGACGATCAAGAGCTGCCTGAACAGCATTGTCAATCAGAGCCTTCAGTTGTGCGCCTGTCAGATGCACTGGCGTATTGTCGTAGTCATCATCATTAGTATGGCTATTTTCTCCGTTGGGATCCGCCATTGTAACTTGAATCTGTTACAGAAGATAACAAAGTTTTATTCAGGAGATTATTATATAATTGTCTTTTATGACAATTTGTCAACCATGGTACAGAGACCATATTTGGTTAACTTATTATTTCATTATATATTAGGATTTGAATATATCCTATTTCAGCTATATAAATAGTATTGGCGGCATAAAGCCTAATTATGATGATGTTTTATAATATTAACCGAGATTTCAGAGAATCAAAGGCATAGAGAGTTGAACCGTAGTTCTTTTATCTCTTTCTGACAGGGAGTCATAGACCACCACTGCCTTTTGTCGTTATAAGACAATTATTACGGCCCATAGGCACTACACCTCTAATGGATGTTTTTAATATGGTTGGCCCGTAGGCACTACATCTCTAATGGATGTTTTAATAAGGTTGGCCCGTAGGCACTACATCTCTAAGGGATGTTTTAATAAGGTTGGCCCGTAGGCACTACATCTCTAATGGATGTTTTAATAAGGTTGGCCCGTAGGCACTACATCACTAATGGATGTTTTTATAAGGTTGGCCCGTAGGCACTACATCACTAATGGATGTTTTTATAAGGTTGGCCCGTAGGCACTACATCACTAATGGATGTTTTTATAAGGTTGGCCCGTAGGCACTACATCACTAATGGATGTTTTTATAAGGTTGGCCCGTAGGCACTACATCTCTAATGGATGTTTTAATAATACTGATCACCTTCATTGGTGATTTAACCCACGATTTATAAATCATTTAGTGGGGTTTTGAAATCCTTAAAGGATTATTGTATAAGAATGACGTGCGTGATTTTAATGAATCACATCTGCCATGATTGTTAACATGCGTACAGAGGTTAACAGGGAATCAGAATCTTTTCAATTAGGTCGTACCATCTTGACTGGATCTTAAAAGACACCAAGCTAGGTTTCACCTTTTAAGATTCTTTATCTAGGCAGATCAATATAAAAGGAATGGTTTTGATTTATTTTATACATATTAAAACAAAACTCATAACATACATTCCAAAATCTCAAATACAATTACATATTGCCCTAAACGGGTCTTTCAAATAGTACATACCTCCATAGAGGTTTAAAAATAAATGACAAGTCCACGCAGGGACTAATACAAGATAGATGTCCATGCAAGGACTAAAGATAAGTCCACGTAGGGACCGAAATACGATAAGTGTCCACACAGGGACTTATTTCCAAGTAGAAATTACATTAGTACAACTATTAAGGGCTAATGGTCATGTTTCTTCTTTTTGCCCTTTAGTAGATTCGCTAAGCCCTTGAGAAATCCTCGGTGGCTCTTTTTCTCTTCTTCGAACTCTCTCTCCACACGATCTAGTCGATGGAGTATCTCTTCCTGTTCAGGAGGAGAAAATCGTGGCTGTGGCGCTTGATGCGGAACCGAAGGTCTGGGAGGTATTGGATACCCATGAGCTGAGTAGTCCGGTGGTCCCATGTTTCCATGAGCTCCGTCAGGGTAGCGCGCATTATACCTAGCCGACACCACATATGGGTCGCGCTCATAGCCGTAGTTGTATTGTGCTTGTGACGGTTCGAACGGGTTGTAAGTCGTTGGACCCGTGTAAGCAGGTATGGGTTGGTCATACCCAAATGGTGGCGAATTTTATGCAGCTGGTGCGGAGTTCGCCTCCTGTATAGGACTTGAAGGTCCTTCTTCTTGTAGTGGCGGATAGTGGCTACTACTAGAATGTCGAGGAGTGCTGAAGTGGATACCCCCTCCTCCTCGTGTAGACATACGAGCATTCGTCCTCCTACGCCTTGGCGGATCAGGTATTACTGGTTGCGCCGGTGGCGGAGGTGGTGGCGTAACTGCCTCAAAGCGTGAATCCTCAGAGGGATTCTGTGGATGTCGCGGTTGTTGTGATGTCTATTGAGGTGGTGTGTAGTACCACTCATGCCGGTCAAACATCGCTTGGAAACTGTCGGGTCCCTGATAGGGTGTACCATGGAAGGATGACCCATCAGAGACTTCTATCGGATGCGTGGGCGTACCACGAGCTGGTTCAGTAGGATCCTCATCTTCCTCCATGGGATCTTCAGAAAAGTGGTCTTGTGGACCAAGCGGAACAAATCCTGAAGGTTCCTGTATGTAATCAGCTGGATTGAAGTGACCTATGAAGTATGGAGTAGGGTCGTCATAATTCCGGGTCGATACCGAACGTTGTAGAGGTATGAAGGAAGGTTGTGGGTTGTTGGGATCATTCTCTGAGTTTGGCCCAAAGGAGTGCCGATAGGATGGCGTCGAGCTGTGCAAGGTGGAATGCCTCGCGGGTTCGTAAAGATCTCTTCGTCGTTGAGGCTCTTCGCTCCGTGTCATCGAAGGATGTCTTGTACCAGATGGTCCAGCTTCGTTATCGTGATGTGTCACGACTTCTCCTCTGCCTCTTCTCCCCCTTCCTCTTCCTCGGAATATTACAGGTGGCATTTTCCTGCTTAATAAAACTTTAAATACAAATAATAAAAGGAAAGACAAAATTTTGTTATTCCTCCTCGAATTGTTATTCCAATTTTGTCCTAAGTTCTTGTCTAGACTCAAGTATGTGCAATTGTGTCATTGAGATTAAACACTTTAGGATAGTGTTTAATTCACTCAATGTTGGCTCTGATACCAACCTGTCACACCCCGATTTCCACGTGTCTCACCGGTGGGCCCGGTGGGGGATTACCGTGACGATGTTGGCAACAATATAGTCAAACCACACAATTATATATTGCACAGCGGAAGCTTAAAGATAAATATATAAACTTCAACCTCTGGTTGTAATATCAAATGTATTACAGAAGTTGAATATATCCACAGCGGATCAAAAAGTAATAAATATTGTTCATTCAGATGCAGCATCGAGTTTGCGAGACTATGTACGATGCTTAGGACGCCTATACCAGCCCATTTCGTATAGTACCTGCACTTAATCTTTTTGGGGAAAATACGTCAGTTTACACTGGTAAATACATTCAACTGACACATTTGAAAATGTTTATTAAAATTGATTTGAATGCACAAGGCACAAACTCTTTTATAACTTGGGAAAATTATAATAAAATCTTGTGAACGTTTTACATGTTCTTTTATGCGTTCAGTAGCCCGGGTCGTGCCGGGTTAAAGATTTATAGAAACACCACATTGCGTAAAACCGTAGTATAAAAACCAACGGCTACGTCTTTTAATTTAATGTCGACACTATATACCGGGTGTACGCCTACACCGGGATGTCGATGGTCGTGGCCATTTCGTAAAATGATGCCAAGGATATCCGGGACAACGGTCATTAAACCCCCCAAAGGCTTTTAAGCAACAAAACTGTTTAAATGAGCCGATCATATTATTTAATTAACCACCTAAGCGATGGAAGAATACAATGCTCAATCAAGCGGTATTAATATACCGTAACCCAAGCCCATATAGGGGAAATAAGTTAAAGTATTTACCTTTGCAAGTATATTTCCTTAATTTGGATTAAATCACCGATAGCTTTTACTGGGGCTCCTAATCTGGAACGAAGGTTTTAATTAACCTCTTAGAATCCTAACGAGTCGTTATAATGGCCGTAGCCCAGACTGGTTGGTTCCGATATATATAGATATGGTTTAATCGCGTGAAAGGCGAAAACCGAGAATGGAGTGTGATTCTGACCCAACAAGTTCAGAGACTTGTTTTATATGGGTTAATGGTTCACACTCTGGATTTTGGGGTTCAAATAATATAATTTGACCCGTATCGGCTAATTTATGAAAACTAGTTTCATAAGCCGAACCGTGCGCGCAATAGGCGAAACGGTTAACCATGAGAGTCGTACGCTTATTTCCTAAGTCAATATGCCTTAAATGGGTTGTGGTATCAGTAGGATACCTTCCGTGATGCCCGTAACGAGTTTAAGTTGATATTATGCCCCGTAGGGGCTTTTCGGTCATTTTAAAGACTTTTAAAGAGCTTTTTGAGTTCTACAGAAAATCTGAGTTTCCCGAACAGTTTATAAAGTCTAAAATACTTTATTTATTATTTAAAATCAGTAGTAACTGGAATCGGGTCAAAAGACCTTGTAGAACTCATGTTTTGGCCAAAAAGGGCATATTCGGTATTTACCGAACCGTAGCCATAACCGCAGGTTATGAGCGAGGTAAAAATTATTAAAAATCTTTAAAATTCCCAAAATATTATTTTAATACAGTGGGTAAAAGTTTTGGTGACGATATCTTGGTTTAGATAGGTGTTATGCTAATTGCGCCGTTAATTACTAAAGTTTACTTTAAATGCGCCATTTAGCATAACTCTCATTCTAGACCTCGGATTGACGTGAAACTTTAAGGACATGCTTATAATTTAATAAGCAAGGTTCTGGTCCGTTCACGTGTCCGAAATACTCGTTTTATTTCCAAAATGGCGTTACGGTCAACTTTTAGGCGATTAACGGAAATGCGTAAAAGACTCGGATAACTCATGAACCGATCACAGAGGTTTATACCATCATGTAACCTGGTCCTAAGAGAGTCCTAAGGTATATCTATACCTCACTAAAACGGGTCAGAACCGAAGTCAAAGCAAAAGTCAAACTTTTGCGACTTTCGGCTCCGAACCGGTTCAATATAGCAAATGGTCGATTCAAACGAGCGCAAACAAGTTTATATACTTAATATCACGTTTTATAAGTGTCAAAACAGGTTTCATAACATATACATTACAGATTATGCATAAATCGCT